>NW_027635944.1:1837249-1956318 GCF_903797595.1 Erithacus rubecula
AAGGGGCTCCTATAGTGTATCTTGAGGGCAAACTGGTGGGTTCATTCTTTCACAGCTTGTATGGGCAACCCCAAAGCTGTTTGCACTTAGTGAAGAAAAGCAGAATCTGGTTTTACAGCCTGGGCAGTTGTTGTGCATAGATTATGTGCAGCTCAGTATCCTGCCTGCATGGCTGGGTGGATTCACATCCATTCAGTCTCCTGTGATTTCTACAAATAGCCCACAAATCTCAGATCAAGAAGAGTGGAGAGAGGGGTCTGATGTTTATTACACAATGTTTGAAGCAGAAGTTGAATGTGAACATAGTACTTTCTGTTAATTCACAGAATTAAATTAATGCTATAGCATAGTTTCTTGTTTCTCATTTGCCATGAGAAATAATTTTCTGCTGCAAATCCTAGTGAAACTAGTGCTTGTAAAGGCATGGAACTTCCCTATAAAGAATACAGTAAACAACTGAGGATGTTAAAAATCCTTTTAATTCGTGGATGTTTTTATTCAGTTTTGACCTTGCGAACAAACAGCATAAAACAGGGTTGCAGATCTAACACATAGACATATTTGGGTTGCTAATTATAGAGAGATGTAAAACATAAATTCTTTTCAAAACTTTTCAACAGTAAACTCAAAATATGGGAACAGCTTTCTGGTAGGTTTTGTAGCTTTGAACATTGATTTGTTTAGTGTACCTGCACTTGCACTAAATTAACAAAATGTAAAATAAGACGTAGCCATGGAATGTTTAATAATTTCCAGCATAAAGATTGGTGAAATAAGATAAATACAGTTCTGCATGCAAATAGGTCTGGATGCAATGTAGTGACAAATTGGAACACAGTAACAAAAAGGAAATGAAGAGTTTATTGTTTCTATAACTCCAATATCCATTAAAAGTTAGTTACACAGCAGGTGGCAGTTTGGATAAGTGTAAAGTGAATGTTTTGAAATAAATAGCAGCTGGGTGACCTGGGATGTCAGGGCTCTAGACAAGGGTGTATGTTTGTCAATATATCCTACATGTTTACAGACTCCTCAGGGACCAGGAGAAGATACAATTTCACCTTTTCTGTGCCAAAACATTTTAATTATATCTTCTTCCAAGTACAGCGGTTCAGTAACCAAGGAACTGACATTGATTCATGTGTTGATAAAGCTGCAAACATTCAAAATGAGATTAACAAAGATTTTGAGGAAAGGGTGACAGCTAATTTTGTACAGTATTCTGCATCTAATTCAGGTCAGTGTAATGATTGAATATTTTATAACTGCTGCGTCATCTAGAAAGACTTTTATGATGCTTTGTGTATTTAAAGATTTGTGTATATGAAAGTACAGTTCTTTATACATCTTTCAGGCAGGTTATAACTTCTTTATTGAACATCTATTCGTTGTAGCAGTAAACAAGAATAAATTTAAGCATTTAGAAGTATTTTACATATCCATCTGCATTAATCACAGTAGTAAGTCCCTTTTGTCTAATTCACCTTGAAAATATTAACTTCAGATGTGAAATGGAACCAAAACTACCATGCACATTTTGTGGCATTACTTAATATTTGCAAAAAAAATTGGATGGAAAATTGTAGTTAGTGTATTTATCAAACTGTAGTGTCTTTGTAGTATGTGCAATCTTTTGAGAACATTTCAGTGTATTTTTGCTCTGTTCTCCTCCTTGTTTGAAGGTAACTCACATTCTTCCACTCCTTTTTGTTTGTGAAATTTTCTCCTCTTTTTTATCCACTCAGTTCTCCATCTGCTTTCACTTTTGTTTGCTTGGGCCGTCTCTCATCCCAACTTGATAATGAGGAATGCAGTGTGACCCTGACCTCTATCAGCCCATGCATGACCTTCTGACTCACCCACATAACCTTTGACCTTCTCTTTGACAGCTTGATTAATTACCCTGTGTTATGATTTATGAGTAAGTGCTATGTAAAAATAATAGACAACAGGTGGTCCTCTAAAATCTTTTTGTGGTACGTTTTCTTTTCCTGCCTAACCTGATGAGCTGTTTTAAGTTTGGAACTTAGCAGGACAAAAGTGTGTTTGGCAGAGGCAAAGCATTTTTACACACTTGGACACAGTGCTGGAATTCAGGCGGCTGAGGTATGTCAGGGATGGAAATATCACAGTGTTAGCAGGGTGCAGTTGCCAAAATGTACATTGGGTGGAAACAGAAAGCGGAATCAACTGACATTTCAGGCGTTTCAGTCACAGGTCACGTCTTGAGAAAATTGCTCAAATAATGGAGGGGGCATTTTTCAAGCTGAGCTGCATCTCCAACAGCTATGTTTACTTTAACGCTTCACTAGTGACTTCTGATTGGTTGTCATGACCTCATCCTGCTGTTGCACCTACAGTGTCGCAGTAGTGACATAGATGTACCCTTCTCACAGTAAAGATGGGAAATGAACAGAGCATACTTCTTTCAGAAAGATGAATGGACATCGCTGTGTCTGTTTTAACCACCAGCAGGCTTAAGAGCAGATTGCTTTGAATTGTGTTTCCCCAAGGAATTAATTCTGATTTTGCTGCCAAACATCCAAATAGAAAACTAAACTTTAAAATTTAGGTTGATCAAACGTAGGAAAATTCTGTCTTTCAGATCCTCACTCACAGACCAAAAAGATAGTTACATAGGTCAAAAGATAATCTGTCTAGCTCTGACCTCTCTTGTGACATATGGTGTCCCACCCTGGAGGATTAATATGCAGATCTAAATGGTTTCAGCTCATTACTCATGTGCCAGGCAGGTGAGATTTGAAAAGATTTGGAATTTACCTCAAATACTTTGAGGTTATATTTTTTTTGTAGGCTTACCCCCTGGAAGAGGCAGAAAGTACTGCCCCATTTCTGGCTCACATATTACAATGGAAAAAGTCCTTCTAAATTGTTCTGTCTTACTTACTGTAGTTGAGGTTCACAGTTCTTTCCAGCTCTTGACTTAGTAAACATGTTTTTCCTTTCATCATAGCAATCGTCAACCTGCAGAAGCAGCAACCTGGTGAATGGTAGGAGTTAGTGTAGATTAAGTTTTACTTACCTTGAAGCATTACTATGTGAGAGGAACAGAAGTTAATTGGTGCTTTAGTCTGAGAGAGAAACTGGAATTTTGTAGATTAGAGGCTGAGAGTTCCATTTGTCAGTGTCTGCCATAATTATAAGGTCTTATCACAAGTACACTGATGGCTGAAGATTGATGGGGATGGGGGGGGTTAGTGTCCTCAAAGCTTAGGTTTTTACCATGAAAAAACTTTTTAAAAGTGGTTTCTCTTTCTGTGCACACTGGTAACACAGAAGAAAACGATTGCATTGAAAACTACTATTATTGTGTTGAAAACTAGTGTTATTATCTAATATTTCCATACCACCTCATAATGTTTGCATACCACCTAATACCACTGGGGGTGGCAAGATTTAGATGCCCTCCTGGATGGCTGGCACTTAAATAAGCAATAGGTCATTATGTATTAATAATGATGTAAGCTCATCATGGCTGAAATTGGTATTTTTAGTGACACTGATTTGTTTAGTATAGCTGCACTAGCACCACATTAACAAATGACTAAGTAATACATTGTAATAACACATTTAATACTTTCCGGCATCAAGGCTCTATACGGTGCAAAATGATTAAGAGAGTCCTGCATGCAAAGAGGTTTTTCTGAAAAGGGCTTTCATTTTAAAGGATATTTTTAATGAATTGATTGTTGTCTGTGTTAACAGTTATGCCGAAGACTATATCTAGTCTGTTATTAAATTTTAAGGTATTAGTTGTCTTGTGTTCTGGGGTTTGCACTGGCTTGCATGCTTCTCAAATTCACTGCATTAGAGCTCCACCTTTTTTTCATTTTCTGATTGCACTAAACTTTAATGGTATAGCTACGCCCACATAAATCACTTTTTTCTAATTAATTGAAGTTAAAAGCCATATTGTTTACACTGATGTTATTTAGAGCAGAGTATTTCTTTTCAGTAGAAAATGCTCAGATAAAGGCTGAATGACACAGGTTGTAATTGGGTATATTTTAACAGTAATTTTTTTTTCCCGTGTTGATTTTTATATGTTATTCTCAAATCATCTTTCTGGTGCCATTGTTTTCTTCTGGAAATTCAGGATGCAGAAGTGCAAGGGAAAGAAAGGGAGATACAGCCTATCATGTTAGCAAAACAGTCCAAAAAGAGGTTACTTTCCAAAGAGAAAGCTTTCCCACAATAGAGGGGGGGGGAAAATTTTAGTTCAGTTATTACCTAATTGTTTACATTCTACTCATAGGAAAGTCCTGCTATCTAGGAGAAATTGTAAAAAAATATAAAGGGAGTCATGTTACAGTCCTTAAAATATATTTAATAAAAATCCATTAACTGATATATATAAAATAGTGAATTTAAAAATAGAGTCATATTTCACCTGTTGATGTCTACGTGAAAAATTGACATTGTGTCCTCATAAAATGGGACAAATGAGTAATGTAATTTAAAGTTACATAATCAATAACTTAGACAAATTCCACTTCTTTGATGATTTGTGTGACTGTTTTGTGATCAGGTTGAAGTGCACAGAGTTTCAAATCCCTGTAACACTTCTAGATCTGTAATAAACACATGAATTCTGCATTTCACATGGTGTAGAAAACAAAACAAATCAATACACAAAATGTCTCTGCTCAAAACAAGCAGGTCAAGAAGATGAAGAGCCCCAAAACTACCAGCCTACCAGGTACTGCAAAAACTCTAGCAGCAGCAGGCTCAAAATCTACCCTTTCATCTGAGATGCACAGTTTAGGAATGTTTGGAAGCCACATTATTCTCTGTGATAAAGTTTGGGCTTTCAAATTTTCCAAGCTATGAAATTCATGTGTTCATAGTACAGCATTGTGCATTAATGTAGCCAGGCATGACGTGGATAGATTTTAAAATTTGTGTTTCACTTTCTGTTTTCTTTCACCCTTTCCTATTGTTTATTTATTTTTTGCCTGTTTCTTTATATTTATCCCAGTTGAATTCATGGCAGGCAGGACAGGAGAACCATGTGACAGGAGACCCCTTATGGTGCTGCATCTAACAAGGAGACAATTTTCTCTTTGGCCTATTGTGACCTTTTTTGACTACATCCCTTATGCCAGAGGTAGTATCCTGAATGCCTCTATTTCACCCTGTTTAGCAGAGTGCAACTGTGCCCTTTAACTTGGTTTTTGGTGGGAGGAGAAGCTATGGCAGACGTTGGAGAAGGGCACGAGGATAAGGGGTAGGAACTCCCTTCAGATGTGATTTTGATAACTAGTCGAGTGTGTCCAACTGTAGAAAATCACTGAGTGACAATCTGTCTACCTGACAGTGGCCACAATGAGCTACAAGGTTAGTGAATGGCTCTACAGATTAGAATAAAGCAAGCTCAAATAAAGTATCTTTTGTTGGGGTGGACTTGGTTTGCTCTGGACAGCTAGGTGACCTCTTTTGATCCTTATGCTTGGACTAAGTGAAAATGAAGCACCAAGTGAAAAGCAGGAATAAAGCTGTTCCATTAGATAATTAATATAGATGTTTCCAAAAAGTAAGTCTTTATTAAAATCTACTTCTAAAGGATAGCTTGATTTTGCCTGGGATCCCATGTTAACTTTATGGACACTTCTGTTAAATGCCAATGCTTCTCTTTTTTCCCTTCATTTACAATTATATCTTCCACAAATACTACGATTTTTTTGTGATTTGTCATCATTTAAAAATAATAAAATTTGATTGGCTGATTTATTCAAGATTTATTTTTCATTCATAAATTCATATTTTTTCAATCAGTTCATTTCCTGAGGCACAAAAAATGTACCTTATATGCTCAAAAGCATCCTGCAGGTCACAAATTTGCTCTGGATTTGTTGAATATGCGGTGTAATCCCAATGAACTTTTACAGGAGATTTAAATATGCACTAAAATGTCAGACTCACCATAAAGAGTTGACTTGTAAGCAACACCACTGAATCAGTTTAGGTATTGATTCATTGTTGCTGCTGCTATTTGCCTTTCCATTGCATGCTTATTGTCAGCTAGACAAAAGGTTTTACTATTTTAAAATGTGTTGAATAATTTTCACATGCTTTCTTTAATGTATCTGTCTTTATATATAAAATCTCTCAATCCTTTTTATTTTCGAGGTTTTTACTGGCTGGGCATAAAGCTTTTTATTCATTATTATGTGGGTTCTTAAAGCAACATTTTGCTTTTAGTTCCTGTATTGTTTTCCAGAAAAGTCATATAAAGTGCTTATGAATAAAACAACATATTAAATTATTTTAAAGGTAAAACAGGCAACTTTTCTGACACTGAGGGATGTGTATAAGTACATGCACAGATACATATTCACACATCAATATCCCTTTAATGCAGAATATTTTTTAAAACCCTTCTATAAGTGATGTTGTGTGAAGCTGCTGAAATAAATAAAAAGTTCTAAAGAGCATTAAAGTAAATGCAAAGCATTTTCAAGCATTAAATATCCCTTTTCACATTTCTTCTCGTTTCTGTGTGACTCTCTGAAACAGGAAGGCTATGGAGTAATAGTTCTGAATCCCAATGAGAACTATATTGAAGTTGAGAAGACAAAAGCCCAAATACAGCTGTCTTCTGATATCTCAGATGAACCTGCAGAAAAGAGAGAAAGAAAAGATAAAATCCAGAAGGAAACAAAGAAGAGACGTGACTTCTATGAAAAGTACCGAAATCCACAAAAAGAAAAAGAAACTATGCAGATCTATATTAGAGTAAGTTTATTTTGGTTTTCTTTGCCCTCCTTTATTGATGCATACATGTGTTCACTGCCTATATTGGCTAAAAACAGCATGCTTTGTTAAAAACAAATATATTACTGAGATGACATTCAGGAGTTTATACAGAGTTCCTGGCTCTTTATTCTGTTGGTATTTTTGGTCATTTATTGATCGTGAAGTTTTGGAAGTGTTACAGAAATATTCTTTCTAATTTCAAAGGGAAACTTCAAATAAACCCCAGAGGAACTCACTGGTGTAATCAAGAAAGAAATTATTTAAGAAAGACTTTCTAAAAACCATTTTATAAACAGAGGTGTTCTTAAGAAAGACTTTGTAGTGAAGCTTAGGCAGCATACTAGCTTCACATGTCATGTATGCATTTATTGTATTTTATTGTATTATATTGTATTATATTGGGCAGGCAGTAGTTGCAGCGTGATAGTTTTTTATCACCTGCCAAATTAATAATGTATTGTGGAAAATACCAGTGTTCATCTTGTGTGGTAGCAAATTCACCCTGTAATGTATTGTTTTTATATGAGCAGCCATCCACTGTGTTTGAGCTAAACTTTTGAAGGCAGATAAAGGAGGAAACTGGCTAATATATTAATAAATATTTAAGCTAGAATAATTTGAGAATAGTATGATGAAGAAATTCTGTCCCCTGCCCTTATCTGACTCAGTGGACCTTTGCACTTTGTAATGCTACCAGCATGGGATCATTATAATAGTGCTACCCGAGGATTTCTAATTCTGCAGGGGGCACAAACAATATTATTTGCACATTGACACATTCTGCTTCATATACATACTATGAATTATACATTCCAGACTGAGTCATACAATTTCCAAAACCCTTATTGTGAAAGTTACTATTTTCATTCAGCAGTAACACATCAGAAACTCCACTGAAGGTAAAACAATAAAACGTATGCCATTCTGAGGACAAACAGAGAAAAATCCAGCCTGTTAGAATTGTTTTAAATTTTAATATGATCCTGTTAATTTTTTTTTAGAATAACATTTTTTGTAGAAGAAATATAACTGTGCGGGCTAGTTAAAAGAGTTGTTAACTTGGATGAGAGATTGTCCTAATACCATAAATATTTACTCTCTTTTGAAAAATACCTAAGCAAGGGAAACAAAGGAATGCATATATATATATTCAAAGTCACCAACTGGGCTCTGTGTTTTCTGTTTGCAGATTTTTTATAAGATGCTATTCTGCCCACTAGCCAAACCCTCCTTCTTGAGAGAGGCAGCCAGTCTTAACTTAAGGTCCATGAGAATCCAGTGGACAGTGCTGCTGTATTGTCTGAAAAGAAGTCTAGTCAGCATGCAGGTTCAGTGTTCCTTTGTTGAAAGTGAACCTTTTTTTCATAACCTTTTTAGCAATTCTACCTTCTCATGACTCTTGCCTGATGAGGCGTGAAATTTGGTTTCAGGAGGCTTGACCCCCGAAATACAAAATATATTGTTCCATTCCATTTTCCTTTCTGCACAGCTCTGTGCCTTAAATATGACTGTTGATGTTTGCTTTATTTGGTTTTCTTCAAATCAAAGAAAGAAGTAGTGTACGTTTTAGTGAAAGTGTGGTTGGTAGTCTCCTTCCCCAGGCCAATTAATTGAGATTGTGGTTTTTATGAGCTTAGTGTTGTATTCTGAAATTATTATTTTGGGGATTTTTTTCTTAGTAGACTCCAGTACAGATGGTTTTCTGAAACAGAAAGAAAAACATACCTACTTTAGTGTATTGCAGGACAAATCAATGTAATTTCCTTGCTTACCAGTTTTTGAAACAAAACTGGACCATCACTAGGGTTCCATTTACTCTGTTGGTCAGAACTGCTAAGTGTGTAGGTGGTTGCAAGAGGTGCAATGTCATATTTGCAATTTTCTTGCTTCCAGTGCTTGAGTCCATAGGATTGCTCCCTGCCTGCACCCAAGGACTTGCCTCCACAGGGTGCTGTGGGTATAGTGTTGGTGCTGCTTTGAAAGGGCAGTTCAGATACAATCTTACTGTGTAGTATAGCCTACATTTGACTCAATAGGCTCTTAAAATAAAGCATGCTGTCATTTAAGAGAGATGTTTAAGTATGGTATATGATTTGTAATGATCTCATCAAAGAGTTTTGAAAAACCTGAGCAGGCCTTATGTCAACTTCGCCAAATAGGAAAAAGTGTGGATAGACTAGACAAAAAGTTTACTCACAGGAAGGCTTTAACTTCATCTAACACTAAATGAAAAATATGGTTGTGTTAAATATGCTGAAAATAGTATTTCAGGCTGTTGAGCAGCAGGAATAAATACCCTCAGTTACATTCTCATAGGGTCGCTGAGATCTGTTGTGATCTAATGAGGAAATGCTGTTTGAACAAATTAAAGCTGTCTGGTTGATTCTCCCACTTGTGCAGCTAGATTTTCCAAGAACTGGGGAATTAGAGCTCTTCCTCAGTAATTATGTTTAACTATTTCTTTATTTTTGTAGTAAAAAAATATAGCTGGGTTATTCAAGAATATGTAAAAGCTGAGTCTTGAAATACAAAATATCAAACTGCACTGTATCTTTGTACAAAATGAGTATAAATAAAAACTACTATGGCAGTGTGTAATGCATTAAGCATAGTGCTCTTGAAAGATCAAAGTACTTACTGTTTCATGCTGGAAGTTTCCTTAACTATGAAATAATGTACTTTCTGGCATACATTATGGCTTGTTAAAGGAACTGATTTGGTCTGGGTAATAAACATCATGTCAAACATTATGGCAGGAAAACCTGCTTAATATGTTTTGTAATAAGACAGATTTTTTTGTTCTTGAAAACATCTGCCAACTGAATTCACAAGTGAAGACAGAAAATGTCATCAATTCTGTAACATTCTTGTAAATTTTATTTCAATTTTAGCAATGCAAACCAGGAAAAAAAAACCTTTTTGATAATCAGCATTGACTATAATACTTTTATGGAATGATTAAACACAAGCATTTTACTTTTATATAATGTGCTAATGAATGCATATGAATTTTAATACTCTTACTGTTCGGATTTTAACAAGCATATTGACAGATCATTTTAAAAGCATCTGGTTTTTAATGTGTTGAATGGAGGATTGAGTAAAATAGCTAAATATGTACATACATCCTTTTAAAAAACATGTTTCTGTCCTTAGTTATAAATATTACCATTTTTTCTTAGACCACCAGAGGCTGCTCTGTACATATGGGCTAAAGCTTTCCCCCCAGAAACTTACTACCCTAGCCAGCCTTCATTCCTTACTGAAGTAAACTGAGAATTTGTTACCTTTTTCTGTGGAAACAGATCATGCATGCTTAAATGTGTCATGATCATTCCTTCCATTCTCAGCCATCTCCCATTCCCTACAGATTTTAACACTGACAATGTCTTTTCCATGTTAGAAGATACTTAAAAATGTAAATCAGTATTTTCCCCCTTCTAAACTGCATTCATCACTTAAACAATATTCTGAGTAGATTCTGAAATGTTATGAAAGAAAAAGTATAAATTGCATAATTTTATAGTAATTTGCAATAATGTTGTTGCCCCAACAGTTGAAAGATATCAAAGAGGCAACCAAGGAAGAAGGAGGATAAATTACTTTTATCAGACCAACTAATGGGGTCAGGTTTTGTGGACAAAAGGGATAAACCTTTCCAAGCTTGTATGCTGAGAATTTTATCCTTTTTTTTCCCCACTGAGTGGGGCTTGAATAATTCTTATTACAAATATTACTTTTAATATAGCAGAACCTATAACAGTGCCATTTCTATTAACAGCATATTAATGAAATTAATTTTTGATGTAACATACTTTTCATAAATAATTTTTCCTATCTTCTCTGAGAGAATAAGTCAGAAAAGATCATATGCAACTAGTTAATCTGTTTTACTAAAAAAGCACATATCTGGATAATTTGTCAGCATTTAGGAAAAAGTGGTAAAAGGCAGTTGTTTTAATACACATTTAAGTAATCAGTGGCCACTGGCAGACAGGAAATCCTGGCAAGCATGCCAGCACAGTTGTGCCACTCCTGCTCATTGTTCGGTGTGGCTGACATGAAGGTCACAGCAGAGTGTCCCCTTGTGTGGGGTGACCTTGCAGAGCCATGGATTTCTTTCTCACTGAAGATTGAGCTGTTTCCTGACATAGCTGCAGTCCCACCAGCTGCCAGTTTCACCTTGTGGCCACCCCTGGGCCAATGACCTACGCTCTGACTTGGCAAGGTGCACACCTGCTCTTGTCCCAGACCTGTGTGACTGCATTAGCCTGCTGCTGAGACAAAAATAATAAGCCCTTATTTCACCAGAGGACACAAAATTACAAGCTCTAGGCAAACAGCTCCTGAGAGGTAAAGGACATACATGTTCAGCACAGAGGATGTCTGTGGCAAACATGGGCATCAGGACTTCAGCCTCTAGAGTCTCATGCTGCATGTTTTGTTTTCCCTTTTCCAACAAACAACGCCTATTTTGTTTCTCCTTTTACAACTGCCAGCATTGCTTTATATATATATATATATATATATATATATATATATATATATATATATATATATATATATATATATATATATATATAAAATTGCTTTATATATACCTCTGAAATATCACATGGTTTTACTCTGCCCACTTTTAAAGCCTGTTACTTCCTTATGTTCTTGAGAAATCTCCTTCACTTGTAAGCAACAGCAAAATCATGCTGATAGTAAAAAGCTCATGAGAACTGCCTAGAAACCACCATGGTGTTGTTGTTCTTGCCCCATGCACTGCTGGGCACTGGGCATTCAAATCTGAGAAGATACTGCAGTTCAAGTGTGAACATAAATGTGTAGTGGCATTCTGAGTGCTCCAGGAGCTCCTCTCCAGGAAAGATCTGCTCTGCCACCAGAGACCTGCACCACCCTGGGCCAGCAGCTGGAAGCCAAATATCTACCATGACACTTAGCACCTGCAGTTAGGCTCCTATATCACTCCTAAATGGTTAGATAAGCTTTAAGCTCTTACGGTAGTTCCTGTAAATCAGGAAAAATATATATATGTCATGTTTCATTCTATAGATACTACCATGAACAGACATCTTACATTAAATAGCTAAACTGTGGAGAATTTAAACTAGTGTTCAGTAATTTATATTTAGGCTATTTAGCATGAGCAGATAACTTAGGTATTTTTGAAAATCCTTAGATTATAAAGAATTCTTACAGTACGTTTTGCATCTTTTCTAGAAAGTTTCATCTTCTTAAGCAATTGAGAAATCAGACACACAGATAATCACTAAAGGGAAATTCTGTATCTCTTCAAGAACACTGTTGGCTCTTCTCTCTGCTATTCTCCCTCTTTGTTCTGCATTTTACAAGTATGGTTTAATCAAAGAAAAAGAATAAATTGGGACCATCTAGCTTTGGTGTCTTTCACACATTCATTACATGATGCTGGTAAAGTGTCCATTGTTAGATCCAGCTCCTAAAATGTGAGGCAAGCCATGTAAGTTTCCAAAAGAAAGAACCAGCTTGCATCTCTCCGCCCACCACGAACTGTATGGTGCTCCCATGGTGCTAGAAAAATTCTCACTCACAAGTCAGAAGAGTCCTCCTTCCTTTCAGATGGCATTCAGGCTCATAAACGTGGTCAGTTCGTGGGGTAATGGTGAAGAAAACCGGCTCAGCAGAATGCAGATGTATTTATTGATGGCAAAAGTGAATAAAATCATTCAAACATCTTGAACTCTGCTATTTGCTGGTTTTGATTGTGGAGTGACTGCAGTGAAGGACTACAATGACCTTCTTTGCCAGTATCCTTTATTATTTATCTAGCAGAACAAAAGGATTTTAGCTGATGTCCAGAAGCAAGGATAATATTCTCTAACCTTCTGCACACAGTTGCATGTTTTGCTACTAGGTTTCAGTGTGTTGGCAATATAGGCAAAAAGAATTTAGCAGGGGCTTGAGTGGCATCATACACCTTTTTGCAAAACTTGAAAGTTCTTTCCATGTTTTTTTTCCTTAGGGACCAGACAGCCATAAGACACTTGATAAAAGATAAAGAGAGATGCTAAAAATTGATTTCTGAGCTGCATACTTGTAGCTTAAGCTGAATGGCATTATTGCAAAATAGCCTTTTTCATACCACCACACTGAACCTCTCTAGAAATATTTACATGTTTTGGAGAGGGGGATATGAGGGCTATACTGCAGTGCATGGAGGTCAGAAAAACATTTGTGGAGTCTAGGAACTGAATGTCAGCAGACAGGGACCCGGGTTACAGGATGCACAGTAAGTTCAAGGATGTTTTCACCTCATCTACTACAGAAAACAAAGTAAATTCAGGAAAAAATATGAAAGGGGAAAAAAAAAATCTTGCTTTTGGGATTAAGATAAATCTGGTGGTTCCTGAGTAGGCTGTTGGGCTGCGTGCAGCAGTGACAGCTGCCAGAGGGACTAGGAATAGTGGAGGAAACAGAGGCGTGGAACAATGTGGGATAAGCTGCCCAGGAAGAAATGTTGGTTCTGCCCTGCAATTCATAGGTGATTGAAATTTGAAAAATTAAGTATTATACCAATTAATTAATTCTAAAATTCTTACCAGTTAAGGATTTTACTAACTAAAAATCCTTAGTTTTTATGAATTAATATACTGTGTGATATTATTTTGAATTATTTACATCTTGAAGAACAAGGTTAATATTTTTAATCAGCTTATTGCCATCATTGTGCAGGCAAAGAAGTATGCCTTATTGAGAGTTTTTAGAAGAACAGTCCTCATGTTCTTGCTATATCTTAGTGAACTCCTATCAGATCAGCATTCCCCATGAATTCAGTTTTACCAGCTTCAGAGCTATTAACTTCATTTCCATAGTGTCCAGGCAGAAGTCATTCCTAGTCTGTTTTACAATTAGCTCCAGCCATTAACTCATCTAAATTTTGAGAAATCTTCCCATTCCTCTCTCAGCTGAATCCTTGTTTTATCTCTGTCTCTCTGGATAAAAATGGATTCTTAAACTGATCAAAAATGCTTTTGTCTTTTGTGGTCAGTGGTGTTGGTAGCAGGTTTTCTCCCCTGAATGGACTGCATGCTGTTCAGATGCATTGTTCTACACTTTTGTTGTTGAACAGTTGATTCTCATTCTCTTTCTCTGTCTTTTTTCATTGGTGCTTGGCAAGAATGAATTTATTGATATCCAGTGAGGTATATTTTGTACATTTTCAAGTAAAACTTAAATTTTTGTTTGTTTTCCCAATAGAGGGCACTGCTTGGAGAGAAACTACTAAGTAAGATTGACATGCATTTAGAATTGTTTGTATTGAGGAGATGGAAGATTTTCTGGGCTCTTAAGCAGCAGTTTGACATCTTCTTGTCTGGTACTTCTAGTGAAAACATGGAGTGAAAAAAAGTGTTGTGCAAGTGTGTGCTCACAGGCACTACCTGCACCAAAGCATGCAAAACCTACTCACATTCTTGCACGTTTGGCATCCTGCAGAAGGTGGCCTCTGACTGAATGCATGCTATTATATACGCAGGATACATGAAACTGGAAAGTTTTCTTTTTTGGAAAAGCAAAGATTTGATCAGTGTATCCAGACACATAATACAGCAAGGAATTTAAAACGTATTTAATTCACGCAATACAGCTGGTACTTCATAAGCATCTGCAGTATGTTCTTTTGGACTGGTGTTTCCTTGTGGGATGTTTCTTCATTCCTCTCTCCTATCTTTTCCACCTGCTGTGTAACTGAATAATCTGATTTCATGGATCTTGCCAGTTCAGCCTGTGTCTTATAAAAGTGGGCAATTACCACTTAACTGTGTCACAACCACTCTTTTCTTAACCTGGGAAAAGAGAAACTTTAATTAATTGCATGTAGATGTTAAGATGACAGATACTTACTTCTTTGGGATCTGGTTTGCTGAGGAATTCTTTTGAAGTTATCAAATAAAGTAATGAAGAAATTTAGCAAGGCTTAGGCTGCCTAGGTAATTCTGAAAGATTTCTAGGTGTGGCCTTAGGTTTGATGCGTCACTGCCCTCACAGATTCTACTTTGTAGGACACTTCCCTGCTTCTCTAGCTATTCTGCTTTTCAGGTTTGAAAAATTAATAAGCATATTCAATGACAGGATTGTGTTATTTATTGTGTGTCCCTTGCACTGGTTGCCAGAAAGAGGTAGGCTTATGTTTAATGACTGTTGATTATCTGTAAATCCATTGCCAGTGAAGACTGTGTGTGAAATTCTCCTCACTGGGTCATGTGAAGCTTTCAGATGCTGTATGCTGCTCTGACTGCATTGCCTTGAGTGACCAAATGAGTTATTGCTGTGGTACATCTTAAAATAACAGCATTTGATTTGAGAGCACTTGTCTTAAATACCTTTCTTTTGCTGTTTGCTATTATTGTTCATTATGTTCTTTTACCATTTCCTTTCCCTTTCTTTTGAGCTACTCTAGCTGACTTTTAGAGTTTGGCTGTTGTATAAATTTATTTTTTCTCTAATTGCTGACAAACAGTGTCATCACTGGAGCAGAAGTTGAGAAACTATTGTTATTCTGTTACAGTGGTGGTAAATAACCATGACATCGTTTTCTAAAAACACCTAAAATACGGCTGTTTCTGTGGGAGTCCAGGGTTTTTCCCTGGCTCCTTTGGGGGTGCAAAAACCCCCCTGGCAGACCCCTCAGAGACCCCTGAGTGCTGCCCAGGAGCTGCAGGGGCTGGATTTGGCTCCTTGGGAGAATCTGCCCACATTGAGAGAAGAGACACAGAAAATAATGATGAGTAGAGTGTAAATTAGAATGCTAGAACGTAGATAAATAGGTTTTCTTGAATGTTTATGATAAGGGACACGTGGCCAAGATGGAGAATTTGGGGGGTGGACACCTTTTCCTCCTTCTTCTCCATGTCATCCATGTTGGGTGACACGTTGGCCTCTTGGATTGGATGGGGTCAGGGTTGGGCCATTTAATAAAATTGTATTGTATTGGTAAAATTTTGTAAACATTTAATACGTAGTACTAACTATATAAGATAAGCCCTGCCTTGACCAGGCAGATTCCACCATGGATGACAGGCTGAGCAGACCGCTGCTGGCCAGGCAAAATGTCCCAGAGATAAGAAACAATAAACTGTCCTTGGAAAAAGAGAAAACTGTCTCCGGCAGTCTCTCTTCAGCTGCTTCAGAGAAAACCAGGTTTTGAACCACCTTCGTGTCCCTCTGGGGTGATCTCGGGGCAGAGGAGAAACCCCAGACTGGGAAAGTTTCTACCCAAAAACAAAGTGATTAGTCTGAGTTCAGCTTTGCTAGACTAGCAAATCAGATGGCAAAACATGACCACTGCCTCTCTTGTACTGTGGGTCCACACAGGGTACAAAAATTGGAAAGATAATGCTATGGCATGGAAGTAACATAAATTATTTCATTATTTCAAAGTGCTGTAGTCATCTTCAGGACTTCTCTGGAGAATGTGCAAAGTCCCTCTCCCTCAAATGCCTTTGAATGAAGTTTTGGGACTTTCACAATGTACATTTTTACATTTCTGCGACACTATAACTACAGAGCTCCCACTTTCTTGCTTTTGTTGGATAGTATGAGGTATAGCAGTTGTGACCAGTCCTGGCTGAAAGTGCTTTGAGCATAGTTTTGGATTAGGTGACCCTCAGAGGTTCTCTCTGGCTGATGTAGTTGAGTGATTTGACATTACAAAGTTTCAACCTCAGCCCTTTGATCTATTTCATCTATGAGTAGACTCTCTACTAGATTTAATAAAGTGCAGTACTCTCTACTAGACTCTCTACTATGAGTAGAGAGAGTGGACATAATGAAGAGAGGCAAATTTCACTGTCTCAGAACATTTATTGCTACTGAGATTGTGGTTGGCCATCCACAATAAGAGGTTATTCAGACCAGGAAGCTTACCAGGCTATCACCATGGTTAAAACAATGTGGTCTTGCACAAGTACTGCTACAGAAATGCATCTTGAGAAAGATAAACAACTACAGACAAGCACTGCTATTTCTTGGTATTTTTCACACTGGGGTGTTGAGCAAATATTCATGATTTCTTCAGAGATCAAGAATTTCCCCAAGATAGATCATTATCTTTAAATTGCTGAAGGACGTTCAACCAGAGCAGCAGAGTAATTTTGGGTATTTTTCACAGATGTCAAGATGTTATTAGCATGACCATTCTGGAATAATGAGAAGGATACAAGTACTACCCACATCCTTCCTACTTCCTCTCCTTTGTTATGTCTTCATCAAGATTTTGTCTAAATTTCTAATTTGAGTCCACAAGATTCCGTTTTAGGCTATAAAGCAGTTTGTGAGTTTTGGAAGGAGTGACATTTAAATTGATCATTTGCAAAGAAGTGGGATAGACATCACAGAATTAGAAAGGCTGTACTTTATTAAATCATTAGTGAAGAGTATTTTAATTAAGCCTGTGCACAACTACTTCTTAGAAGATTTTGTCTAGACTGCTATTTTCAAGGTGAGACCCAAGGCTTAGCAGAGGCTGGTGCATTACCCTGCAGGTTGCCTTGAAGCCCATGCACAGAAATTGTGCTTCACTACATCTCTTACACCTGTGCCCATGTTCTTGAAGAGTTACAAATTACTTAAGAGACTTTTGTCCAGTTTTGTATGAATGCTTCCACCTCCAGACAGGTCCATGCTGCTTTGGTATTTGGTCACTGCACTACATGATCACAGTATGGAGGATTTCCAAGATGCATGGTACCTGACAACTGTGAATTCTTACCATTCATTTTCATTTCTATAACTCAACAAGATTTAAGGTTTAGAATATCTTTGTATAGAAAACATTTGCTCTAATAGAGCTAACAACAAAAATAGAAAAGTATGTTAAACATAGATTGTTAAACAGTGCTCAGCTGCTTATTACAAGAAGTGTCAGAGCTCTTCCAGAGTCTCTGTTAGCCTGAAGATCTGGTTAATCAGCTCCTAAAAGGCAACCAGGACTAGAGACAAGTTGCACAGAGACTTCTTGGGGTTGCAGTTTTTCTGCTGGCACCATTCAGGACAGATTCTGCAGTTGCCCAGATCTATTCTTCTGCACAGTCTTTCTCTTCTCCAATGCAGGATGGAATCTGTCCTGCTTGTCTTTTCCTTATCCAGGGAACTTCTGTTAGGATTGTTGTCTGTTTTCATCCTGATGTAATGGTTTTTAGCAGACTCAAACATGAGATTATAAATGTCAGAGGACTAATCTGTAAGATGGACATGTGCATCGGCATACAGAGGAGTTCAAAAAAAGGAACTAAAAGAACAGACATGTTTTTCATTAAATCTCAATAAGTTCCATGCTTCCAAAACTAATGGTTTGAGTGGAGGAAGGCTGCAGTTGTTCAATCCACTTAATCTTAAAATACATCAAACAAATGACATTTTCTAATAATGGATTTGCATGGCATCAAGGACCATTTATAACAATAACAGAAGTGGCATCCATGTGATTTTTTGAGGGTTTTCTTATCCCACACAGCAGCATAGATATATATTACGTATCTTATATAAGATACATATTCTCAGGATCTTCAGTTATCTCTGGAATTTCTGTTCTGTTGTTGTTCAGTCTGTAATCTCAGTAAGACCCCCAATGTTTGGCCTATGCCGCCTGAGTTACAAGATTGCTCCCAATTTTCCAGTTAGGTCAACCAAAAAAATTAAGATATGATAGAGAGTAGGTGGAAAAAATTCATATCAAAACAACTGTTCCCTATGTCATTATGACAACCTGCTGTAACAAATGTGCTTCTGTTTTAATTTATGACAATTAATTGCTAAAAGTAATTTAATCTGACAGTGGCAAGGTGTTGAAAGACTCCTGAAGATGTCATAGAAGTGACCTTTCTGCCCATGTGCAACCAAAAGCCATTTTTAACAAGGAGGCTCAAAAACAGTACAACTTCTTTTGTACTTTGTTAATTAGTTATTGATTTGAAACAATGCTCTGCCAAATATTGTCAGATTAGCTAGACGCCAGGAAGGTCACAGTGTGACAGTCTAGTCCTGATAATCTTATGGTATACAAGAATTCTTTTTTACTTTGAACCTTTTGTTCTGATATCCCGAGAATTACATTTCCTGGCTTTAGCATCTGTGCTAATTTAAAATACAGCCAAGCTGTCTGTTATGTAATTGGATGTTTTGAGTTGTTAAAAAAAAAAAAAATTGCAATGTGTTAGAAGAAAATTGCTGTTGATCTAATATCTAATGATCTTCGACGACAGCGATGCACCACTGCTGCAATGCGAACGGCCTTGCTAATCTGTGTGGAAAAGAGCCTGTTTTAATGAAATAATCAACACCAAGGAGTCACAGAGTTCAAGACAGAGGTATGGCAGGCAAGTTCTGAGGTTGTGTAAGCAACTCATTGGGATGAAAGATCACTTCCTAGGGTACGTTATTGTGAAAAATAACAGAGGTGCATCTGCACAGGGAAATGGGGAAGCAGAATTCAGTGTTAAGTAGCTAAACAGTCAACTTTTCAGCTTATTGAAATCAGAACCAACAGAAGATTCAAATATGAATTTCAGATTGTGTTTGTCTTTAGATAATTGCTTTATAAGCTAATGACAGTTACTTCAAATACAATTAACTATAGTCCTCTATTAAGGCACTTCAGCAAATTTTTGTAATTGTGCCTTAAGTAATATATCAGTTTATTTAAAGCAGTGAGTACTTTGCAGCCTTTATTAAGAGAAATCAAATATATTTGAGCCTTTTAAATCTTTCTTCCACTAAAATAACCAGTTTTGAGTGTAATAAATAGAGATGGAGAAGTGAAGAACAGTACAGAGCAAAGCCATTCTGTTTAGTTTAATTCACACAAAAGATATAAATTCTGTAACAGAGACTGTGCAGCTGAGGTTTGTTCTGAAACCATAACTGTTAATGAAAATACTAAGTTGTTATCTTACTTAAACGTGTTGAAGTTTGTGTAGATTCATTGTTTCCTGTGGTGGGGAAGCTGCATTTTCCTTGGCAAAAATTATATTTTTCTTGGAATAGCATGGTTATAAAAAAAGTCTGTTTCTCATTGCAACATATAAACAGATTGAAAGAACAGGAGAATGAAATAGGCTTTTAAGTACTATAGGAAGTAGAAAAATAACACTTCTGCATAACTTCCATTAAGAGTTTTTGAATGTTTCAGATGCATTCGTTTCCAAAGGAATTGCTTTTAGTGTTGAGAAAAATGCATGTAATAATTTAAATGACTGACGTGATCTCTCTGTGTCTTGTAAAGATAGTTCTTTTTATAAAAGTATTGTATTCAGTTTTATTTACTTGGCCTCACAATTATTCTGTTAATTACAAGAAATATGGCTGCTAAGGAGGATGTCTGTGAAGTAGAATCTGATGGTTTGTATAAGAAATACTCTTTCGTTCCCATAATTTGATCATACAAAAGGCAGTGTTTGATGGGGTTCGTTATGTTATAGGCAGAAATATGCTGTAGGCAGAATATCCTGAGATTGAGTAGTTTGGAAAGAAAAAAGTACAGAGAGGCTTAAAAAAAAAATAAATTAAATGTACAGTACTGAAATGCAGCTGCCCCAGTCTTTGAGTATTTTTACCAGTTGGAATATCTTTGGCCAAGCCACTGTAATTGTTACTTAAATTAGAATGTGTAAGTCCACCTGCAAGAGATTGGCAGATAATGCTTAGATCATTGTGGCATGGGGATTTTCCTGTGAGCTGCACAGTTATTTGTCCATAGCCATAGTATGACTGTGCAGATAGCACTAATCTGAGGAATTGTTATTACATCTTCAGTCTGAGGAGTTTCTCCACTCAGAATTTCAAAGCTGTTTGCCAGAATATGCTGCTTCAAATTCAGCCTTTCTTTGCCTGGAAGACTGTAAATTATATGGAAAAGGGAAAAAATATACAAAATTCAAGAAGTCTGTCAGAAAGTTAAAAGGGAAAGCAGTTACTTTTTTTCTTAAGTAAAACCCCCTCTGATAAATTACTCTCCTTCCTCCTATTTATTTTCTTCTCCTGCAACTCTTTCATCTCAGTTAGTCAACAACATTCTTGTGCCCAGACTGAAAAAGACAAATATCATATTTGTGTTTACTGACATTCTTGTCATAAGAATAAAATAATTAACTTATTTTTGAAGGTCATAATTAAGAGCTACTAAGTAACTGATTTTGCCTGAATTTCTTGGTCTTAGTCGTCTTTCCAGCACTTTACCAGAGAAGCTGGGTGGTGATGGCAAGACATGCCAGATTCCAGCAGAAGTAATAATGGGAAAATCCAGACTTGAACAACAGCCTGATAAAATTGTCTTACCCTGGCTGACAAGCAGATGCTTTAACCAGGACAGTGTAATAATATTTGATATTTAATTAATTTTGCTTGAAATCCAGGATTAACTTTATAAACAGCAAACCCTTTCAGGTTACAAAGTCACTTGAATTTCCAGATAAAAACGGGAGAAGTGAGGAGAGCATTTGAACAGAGCAGCAGAATGTGTTCACCATGCAGAGAGCCTCAGACATTGAGGAGTGAAGGGCACAGATAACATTTCCTGCTTTCTTTATTTTTGCACAGATCCGTGTCCAAACTCACCTCTCAGTTCCAGTGAAAATCTAAGAAACTCCATGTGCAACATCAGCCTTGTAGAAACACTCATATATCAATATAACATCTGTGTGATTCTGACATGGTGACACTCTCAAAGGCTCCTGTGAAAACCCACATTGGCCACAAAAGAAGTGTGGTGCTGCAATAATGCAGCTGAGACCACTGGCACCTCTCTGGAGAATAATTGTGGGCACTGATAGTGTCCTCTCCGTGGTTTTAGGGCATTGTTGAACAGGTTTGAGGCCTGTTTAAAGATTTTAAGTGAGGTCTTGGAGGCAGGGCCTGTGGTCAAGCAAGTAGAAAGTGTTTTGATTTCCACCTTGTTTCTAACTGGGCAGAGGTAGTTGGAGCACTTTGGAAACGGGATCTGAGTGGTTTGGGTTTTTTTAATCCAGAAATAGCTCTAGGTTTTTGTTTAGGAGTGTAGTGATTGTAGGCTTAGCTGATAAACTGGTTTTCTGTCTTGGAGTTGCTTTTTTCTTCCTCTTGTGTGCCATAAAGCTGGAGTATAACAGAGAAAAGTAACTCCCTCCTACTGCTCTAGCATGTTAGTATCCAAGCTTGCTCTGTTGCTGCATATATATATAGCAGAAGTCTGAATTTTATTTCCTGGCCATTCTCACCAGGGAAAGCCCAGCGTGCATTCAAAGTGGGGAAAGTGGGACAGGATTTGAAGTCATCTTCAGTGGTAATTGTGGTGGGAGCTGGGGAGAGCAGCTGTGGGAGCCCTGGGGAGGAGCCCAAACACAAAGCATAAAATCATGGCTAGACATCAGTCTTGCATTAGCTAAAACTTGTAATTTTAAGCCTGATCTCTGGAGTTGTACCATAGCAAAGTGGTGGAATCACCACTTCTGCTCAAACCAGCTCTTCATCCCCTCTGCACTGCTGGAGGAAATTTACATTTTGTATCAGTCCACCAAACGCATTTTTGATTTACATATTTTATTTGGCTGTTGGGCAGATACTGCATGTTTCATGGAATACTTCTTGGTTTAGCAGGACTGTTGAGATTGCATGCTTTCCTGATAAATTGTTGGCAGTTTAGGTGGTGGGATTGCCTTTAACTTAGCATTGTGGACATTTAACTGCAATGTGTAAGAATTCTGGTCTTCCTTTGTGCTGCTGACTCTATTCACACAACATTACTGGGGCTTCATAAGCAATATTGGGAACACTTCCATCACCAGCCCAATTCACAAATCAAATAGGCAGAAGAAATTGAAACAGAAGCACCTCAAATAGATTTGGGAATAAACTGAGATCTGTAATACAAAAAAGGAAAATCAGCCTCAAGTCACTTTGCCATATTGCTTTCTGAAGGCATGTGCCAGGTAACAGCCTTGGCTATGCTATTTATATCCAGCCACTCCACAAATGACCAGACTTAGCTATTGTGATACCTGGTCTCTCCTGTCTCAAAACTGACTGCTGCCTACTGCCAGAGTATGCATCTGGCCCCCACCTCACAAAGTGCCCTTAGAAAGATAGTGTAATTTTTATTTCACCCCTTCTTCCTGCAAGTGCAAGAGTCTGGCATTTTTACTTGCGAAGACTCATGATTTAATCCCTTCTAAGGTCATAAGTAAGGAATTTCTGAGTACAGATGCTGAACAAAATAACATCACTCATACATTTACATGATTTTAGTGTTGAACCAGTGCAGCTTCAGTGCTCTGTGTTTCCATAGAGCTACACCAGACACTGGTAACCATGAACCCACTCTGCACAGCTGATCAAATGCTGCTGAGTTTTGTGGTTTAATATGGCCAAGTATGCAAATAAAATCCATACAGAGCCCATAAAAGGAGGAAAGAAATGTGTCCTCTATTCAGACTGTCAAAGCCAGAGCATCAGCTGTCTATGATTTCATCTCTTCTCTTCTTGTTTTCTCTCAAGTTGTCTCTTTCTCACTCAGGACACAACTAAAATAACTTGCTTGACTCACTGCTCAGCCTTCATCATCCTTGCTTTCCTGTGCTTTTTACATGACCTACTAAACTGAATTTCAGATGCATGTTGTCAGATTTAAGATTTGGTGTAAATTTGCCTCCACTGTCACTTTTCCTCCACTATTATTTCCCACACTCTCAACTGCTTTGCTGCTGAGATGATCTTGGTGTTTTTGCAGCATCCTTTTGTGTGGTTTCAGACAGCTGCAATTGCCCCTATATAGAATATACTGCTGTGGTATGACTATTGCCATGCTTCCTGAAAGCTCAGTTATTTAAGAGCTGTGCAAGAGCCAGCCCATCTTCATGTTTATGTATCTATGTGGCGTACAGATTAGTGCTGTCTGTGTCAGTAAGTGAAGCAGAAATTCCATTGCTACTGTTACTAAAAGGTCCTGCTGTCTCCTGGGATCACCTCTCCTGTTGGAGTAGGGAACCTTTCCCAAATAACTGTGCAAGAATTCTCCCAACTCAGAGATTGTAAAGGTTAAAAAGATTTTCAGGTAGATGAGATACTTCCTAATACACTGGAATTTCTCAGTTAAAGGCAAAATCTGGTTAAATGTCCTGTCCTAGACACTTTCAGGTCTTGTCTTCACAGACTCAGGCTACAGAAATGCATTAATACAAAATGCTTGCTTCCTTCATTTGCTGTTTTCAGTTTATATGCTCTCCTTATTTTAATCTTCCTCTGTGGCTGTAATGCCATAGTTACTTTCTGGTGTGGGAGGGAAATCACATACTGCCTGGTATTTATGCTTTTGTTTCATCTTTCTTGTCCTCAAAGCTATCCTGGTTCTCATCCAGGACAGAGTTAATTTTTTTTGCATTAACTGTGAGGTAACGGAGTCTGGAGCCATGTGGGCATGTCTAGGTTATTGTTCTGTATCACCTCTTGTCACTGTTGGGGCAAGAATGAGGAATTCTTGCTTCTCAGGAGGAGGTGGCATGGCTAGAGGTCAGGAAGAAGAGCACAGGTGAGGAGGGTTTGTTTGCCATTTTGTTCATTTGTTTGGGTCAGCTTGGGCTCAGTGAGCTTTTTTTTTTTTATGTAAAAGTTTTCTGTATGCTTTTCTTATTAATATTGTTACTGTTAGTGTTTGGTTTTTTATCTCATTGCTGTTTCCAGTAAATTCTTATTTCAACCCATAACCTCTGTCTTTTGTGTTCCCCACCAAAAGAGCAGTGGGAGGAATGGTTTCTACTTTGGAGAAGTCTTGGTTGGGAGGGGATCATTAAATTAGGAAGTGACATTGCTGAACCATGACAAAAAAACTCTTAGACCGTGTCCTGCGTGGAAATTTTGGAGCTGCTCTGGTGGTAGTAACCCATTATAAAGTTTCATTTTGTTCCTCCATAGTAAAAATGGCTTTTGTCTCATGTAAGGCAAATAATTGCAAAAGGAGTGAGAAAAATGCAAGAGGTTCTAAGCATCATATAGTAGTCATAAAGGGTGCTGTTGTAACAGGATATTTTTATGCTTATATGAATTTAAATGTAATATTTTTTGGAAGAGTTGGGGTGAATTACAAAAGTTTGCCTGCCCCAAGGCTCCCTGAGGCAATGGGATGAGCTGTATGTGACTGCCAAGGTGTTCTGGTGGGAAAGATCTAACATATCCAGGGACAGGAGGGCAGAGCCTTCTACTGCCAGCAGTGTCCAGTTCTGTTCTCCCATATTCAGCTCATGTACCATACTTGTTTACAGTAGCTTATTGAGCTAGGAGAAGTTGTTTTATTGTGATAAGTGGTAATTAGAGAAACCACCTTCAAATAAATTCTTAAAAGGCTTTTCAGTTCTCTGGCATATTTCCCCATTTGTGTGCATTTCACTTTTCCTCTGTCTCAGAAAAATGTGATTCCTACTGCTTGGTTTAAAAAAAAAAAAAAACCTGAAAGTAGAAGATTACCAGATCTGAAAACTAAATTTCTTAGTCTTTATTTTTTTTTTTCTTTAGGTGACTTTATTTAGTTTTGATGTATTAGAAGTTTAAGATGGGGATCTGAGCTGCTCTGTCTCAGTAAAGCTAATGGTGGTTCAAGGTCTCCAGATCTTGACCCATCTGTAACTTTCTGGCAAGAGGCTACTTTGTGGAGGGGGGTGGGGGTGAAACAAAACCCAAACTAAAATTTGGCACTGAAACACTAAATACGTGAACCTGTCACAGTAAGCAGTCTCAAAGGGCAAGCTGCTTTGCAGGAGCTAATTAACCTTAGGAAATAATTACACAAATATGCAAATGTTGTTTAGACAATTCCATGTGTTACTGACTCAGGTAGTCCATCATAACTGCAGACCTTGCAATGTCTAGGTGTTAGAATCTGGCATAGTTGATAAGGTTTCAGTTGCTGCATCACTCCAACCTGGTATTATTAATTATTATTATTAATTATTATTATTAATGGCTGTGATATTACATTGGTAAATTTTACCTGTTTTTTTAATGCAAGAGAATGTAATGTTGCATTCACAGTGTGCATACTGTTTATCTGTGTATACCTAATGGCTCCAGCCATAAAAATATTATATATCTTTCGACTCCTAGCACTGGCCATACAGAAAAAATGGCTGACCAAACTCTGAGTTCACTCCCTCCACATTTCTGCCCAGTGGATGGCCCAGGAATAGCCTTGTTTGGGCTCCTTACTATTGGATAAACATGGCACAAGGGCCTTCTCACATCATACTGTTCCTCATATTTTTTTCCTTTCATGTCTAATTATTGATCAAGAGGAAGGGTTTTCAGAGGCATGGAGACCTACAACTATGACTTCCACAACTCCAAAGACCTAGACTACTTATTTTGACAGAAAGTTACCTGTTACAGGTGACCAGCTGTCAGCAGTGGGAAATCTAAGTTCAAGGTTCCCAGGACCTTTCCATCTCAGTCTGTTCACAAACAAGAATGCATTCAGCCTGAGGTGCCTTCTGTGTGCATAGTGTGATTTCTGAAGGCTAATGTC
The DNA here is from genome assembly GCF_903797595.1 of Erithacus rubecula. Taxonomy (NCBI): domain Eukaryota; kingdom Metazoa; phylum Chordata; class Aves; order Passeriformes; family Muscicapidae; genus Erithacus; species Erithacus rubecula. The sequence continues at coordinate 1,863,555 of NW_027635944.1, forward strand.
CATTAGTTTCTGTAAACTTTTACAGATAATCATGTAAAATCTGACCAGGAGACCCCTTCTCTATCAAATAATTTAGCAATGCTCTATCTAAGTGCATCCAGTTTAGCTGCAGTGAAATTGCAGAAAGCAACAGCTGCCTGAGTCTGTCACCTTCCATGCTCCAAGTGCAGCATCCAGTCACATAATTTAATCCAAAGCAGGGAGTAGAGGTTAAACCACACAGACCCAGTGCAACTGGAAATCCTAAGGGGATCAGCTGTGCTCTCCTCCTGCAGCTGCATCTTCCATGTGCAGACCTGGTGTTTGCAGTAAGGGCTTGTTACAGTTTATCCTGACTTTTTATGGCTTTTTTTTTTTTTTAACTGATAATAAAGGAAGTTGCAGTCTATATTTAAGTCATTCTAGCTCATTTCTTTTTGCTTTTGTAGAATCCTGTTGAGTTTTTGTACTGGACTGTGAAGCTGTGCAGTTATTAATTTAGTTTACTAGACCACTGGTTATGCTTTGATTGGTGAAAGCTTTTTTGACCTGAGTTCAGAAGCTTTTTGCTTATTTTAGTCTTGTGGAATTTAAAAATGTGTGCTTTTACCAGCAGTATGTAGAATAATAAATATAAAGTAACCTGAGAATGCTATATTAAGCAGAAAAAATCCTCTTTCCATCAGATTGTTAAAACAGCATTATGTACTTACACAAAAATTGCTGTTAAGAGTGTCAATGGCAACATTATTATTGAAAAATATGTGCCTCTTGTGTGTATAACTAAGGTAAACATTTTAATAAATTAGTGATTCTGAAACTTTCTCAGTGTTTTAATGTGCTTTTTCCATACATGTTATAAAATACATCACTTTTGTGCAGGAAACTCCTGTTCAAGTTGTCCTTCAGCTTTATCTTAATAACTGGTTTGTCAATCTTACTTTCTTTTTGCAATTTCTTTTTAAAAATTTCCCTCATTCCTCACAAAGGGAGAAGTCTTTCTGTACCGATCTGTACAATCAAATTTCAAAACAGCAACAAACTGTTTTGAAATAAGTCCTTTCTCACAGTGAGAGTAGGTGATACATTTACAATAAGTGATACATAATTAGTTAAAACTACTTTCTGTCATAGTGGAGAGCAGAATCTATCCAGGAGTAAGATAAATTCAGGTTTTTCTGTCTTATAAACACTGTTGCTGTAGCAGGAAAACACATAATTTCCCTAAAAACTTAGAGTGAGGATCCATAAAAGATTTGTTGCCATCTCACTCTTACTTAGAAAACAGGATATGAGAATAGAAGTAAAAGCCAGAATCAACCACATTATTTAGTTATGTCTCTTCCCACTCATTTTAGACAATTATAAGAGCTTAAATCCCCAAAACTGAATTGCAGAATTGAGATCTAGATCACCTCAACATTCTTGATAAATTTCAATAATTCACACTGTGTAATTAGCAGATTCTGATTGCCAGTAGCTTTTGCTGGTTTGTGCTTTTTTTTCCTAAAGAAACAAGGCTTTGTTGTCTGAGTTAACTAAGGATGTGAAGTTTTTGCTGGCACAGAGCAAAGGGAAAAGGGATGCAAATTTTAGGAAATTTCATTACAGTGACTGATCAGCTTTTTCTGACACTGAAAAGTCTGGAAAGAGCCAGCATTGTTGTCCTGGGTGTGTGACATACTGGTGGAGTAGGGTATCTAGCAGAGCATCTTATTCTTGTCACCTGAGACTAGACCAAATTTGTAGTTATGACCTCAGCAATCCAAGAAATAAGGAAAATCCAGAGGGGTATATTTCTTTCCAAGAGCATCTAAGATAAGAGTACACAGCTGTGAGTTTTGATGAGAGTGCACTAAAATCAATTTGTGTCATTTTAGTGCTTTCTGTGACTCTTACACTGGCTGGCTTTGACAAAGTCTTGTTCAATAGTAAGAAAACATGGTCCCCTAGCTGCCAAAAACTCCAAAGTAATGGCTACCATCAGAGTAGAGGTTTTGTTGGCACCATGTCTCAGACTGCAGTCTCAAAACGTAAGATTTAAAAGAGTAGTTGCAAATACCATAATTTTAATCTTAATTCAGGTTTCTAGTGGCTCATAGTATGAAAAAAAAGTAAAACCTGAAATTCTAGATCTTTACCAACATCAATTATTGTCCAATTATGTATTTATATTGTTCCTACCTGTTTTTACTTATCAGTCTAAGGCATAAGTACTTCAAACAAACCCTCAGCGAGCAAACGTTTGACAAAGAGTTGTCAAAAGAATTAAAATATGAGCTGTGGCTCATAGCTCCTCTGAATGCCTCTGTTTAGCAGAATTGTCATCATGATATTTACACAAAATTTTGCAGATGAATAATTATTGTTATAGTTTTTTAAGTAAGCCCAAAAAGCAACAGTGTTACTGCCTTTAAATTGCAATCTTGAATTTTCTTTATGTAGAAGAAATCTGTTTCTTTTTGAAAAAGAATCTGTTCTCTTTTTGATACTAGTGTGTATTCATTTTATCTTTGTTTTAACAAAACATTCTAATATATAGGAACACATTGCTTTTAGACAGAATTGTCATTTTTTAAAGGATAATTGTCACAAACACAATTTCTTTCTGCAGGATAATGGCTCTCCTGAAGAACATGCGATTTATGTTTGGGACCACTTTATTTCCCAGTCAGCTGCAGAGAATGTGTTCTTTGTTGCTCACAGTTATGGTGGACTTGCCTTTGTAGAGTTGGTAAGTGTGAATTCTCCATTGCCTCATTTTCTTAAGACTGTCACAGATTTTCTACATTCTTTGTGATCACCTTCTTGAAAGTAGCCAGGTAGAAACACCTGAGCCAATGAACTGAACCATCTACAGGTTGGTCAGGATTTCTTTGCTACCAGAAGGTCACTTCTTTTCTGGTTTTGAGATAGATAGTCATGTCCCAAGTGTGTGGATCTGAAAAAGTGTGAGCAAACAGAACACACTGCATCCTGCTTGTCCAGACTGTGTACTGAAAGGCAGCAGTTTCTGCTGTGGGGCAGGAAGACCTGGGGACATGTAACAGTTTTAAAGTGAAGTCACAGTAACAAATGGAGCTTCTTGTATACAGATTGGAACTGAACATGGAGGAAATTTGGCAGTTTTATGCCGTTTTTGCAGTCTTTCTACAAAGGTCTGCAGAACTTGCTGGAAAGACTTCTGTTTCCCCATTTATTAGGCTCTGCAGTGATATAAGGTGGGAAAAACTGCTCAATATAAAGCTGCTCTACATCTGGTGCTGAGTCTGCTGAACATCTAGTTTGTCAGCCTTTCACTCTTCTCTAAAGGCAGATCTCTCAACCCCATCTGGTATATCAAGCTGCCTGTTAAACTTGTATACCATTCTGTCAGTGTAGCTGCAGTCTCCTCATGTGATTTTAAGACAGTAGTGTAATCAGGATGTGTTTTATTGAAGAAAACAACAAAGAAGTAGTTTTTTGTAGTAAATGTAAAAAGTCCTATTTATTGTGAAAAGGTAAGTTGCAGAGCATTACAACAGGTTTTATAGACACAGGAAACAGCAGACATATATGCATTTCTTTTGTCTACAACACATTAGTTTAGTCTAACTGAAGTTCATTGAGGTGTTTCCTGCCTGAACGTAAAAATAATACCTTCGTTTAAAAAAAAGCATGCATGAGTATGTTTGTTTTATCTTACACTGCTCCAACTAGCAATAACAATCAAGATGTTGGGATTGTTATTAAAAGGGAACCCCCTTTTGTTTTTGTTGTTGTTGTTGAAATTAATGCCATTGTCACTTTCTCTGCGGTCCTGGAAGAGTATGTGCAAAATACACGTGACATGTACAGGTTTGAGACTTGAGAAACAGTTCATTTTATTAATCTGAGATAGTTTGAGAATTGATCATTTTTCACAGGTATTTTATTACCTCCTCACTAAATAGTCTCAAAACTAAATGCTCAAGAGACCTTTAAGGTGAATAATTTCTTCTGTAACCATATTCTTGGGCAGCACACATGTTGCATTGTATGTGCCTGTTGTTGAGATGTCACGAGCTTTAGGGAGCAATTGTTCTGTGTTGGCTTTCCTGAGTTGTGGTTTTCTGCTGCTCTGTTGTTTCAGCCAGGTTACTCTGATATCACTTGTTAATCCCAAAGTTAATCTTTGGCAGAATTCCTGTAGGGTTTGTAAAGCCACATTGTTTGGGTCACCAGATGCCCAGAGATACATACACATAGCAGAGGGTAGGAATGAGAATCAACTGGAGACCTTCCTCAGTGTTTCCCAAACAGAGTCCTGACTTGAAGGAGACTTGGAGAGTTTTTCCATCACATTTCAGTCAATGGCTTGAGGTGGCCTGGGTAACAGATGACCAAGGTGTCATTCCCATTTTGCCTGTTTCTCTTGTCAGACTGGTGGATATTTCTTCACTTTTGTTCTACTTTAATATGAAGCACACTGATGTTTCTGAACAAGACTTAACTTCTGACCTTGGGGCTTCTGGGGTCAGGGTGCTCAGAGCCTGTGAAATTATCACAAGCTGAGCAAAAATTTTTATCAATTGCAGGAAGCAACCAGTAAGTAAGAAGTTAAAAAGGACCTTTGTCAGAAAGACAAGATGGTCTCAGTAAGAGTCAGCTTCTGTAGTCTGCTGTCTCTGCAGGAGATGCATGCCTGAGAGGAAGAATATAATACATATCCATTGACACATCACATATCTGTCATGAAAACTAGACCTGAAATGTATTTTTAATGTAGCTCAATGTTTTTCTAGAAAATCAAAGGGTATTAGCACCTGGTTTAGGCAGAGATAGTTTGATATTTGGGTTCTACTAAAAGCAGTTTGATTAAATAATTCATGCACTGAAGGACATATTGAAATAAACCCTGAACAGTTTCATCGCAGTATTAATTTTTAAGGGTTTTTTTTGTTATCCTCTCCTTTCTCTTAAACATTATATCCATACAGCACTTAGTAATTTCAATGAGCTCCAAAGAGAAATGGAGCAGCTGATGGGCAATTACTGTCTTATGTCAAATACATTTTCGATCACTTCACTTTCCTCTCTGATTCATGTGGGGGTGATGATGAGGTTGATAGAGCAGCTACACCATATAGCAACTGTACCACCTCTACACTTCCTTTGCAAGTTTTTGGGTTAACTGATTCATGAAATTGTAGGGTACAGTTGTTATAGAGACCTGTTGCACAGCTGCTCCTTCTGCATCTGTGCCTCTTACAGGGGAGCAGTGCGAAGCATATGGCTTTAATTTGGAGTGAAGGTTTCTGCCTTAGCCCTCTGAATTTTATTTTGCCTGCATAGAAAAAAAAAAACCAAGCAAATTTGTGTTCTCATGTAATATCTCCTTAGTAAAGGAGAAACTTAGTAGAAACTTAGTAAAGTTTCCATGTTCAGTGATGCACAGTCTGTCATGATGGCTTTGCAGTCATCTCAGCCACATCCTCCCGCTTCGTAATTGTGCAAGGCTCTTGGTGAAAATGGGGTGCTCTGGCATTAAACAGAATCTGATACTAAGCAGTCTTGTTCATGGGTGTTCATTCCATTGCAGGAGGAGCTGCTGCTCTCCCAGGAGAAGGCAGAGTGCAATGTTCAGCCTTGCACAGGCAGTGCCCATCCGGGTGCTGCTCTGTCTGAAGCTGCTGAGGGAAAGGCAGTGCTGCTCTGCCTCATCCCGTGGCTGGCATGCACTTTGCTGGGAAACACAAAGTGGAATAGGACTATCACATATGAAATTAAAGAAGTATAGTATTCTATAATATTATAGTATTACAGTAACTAAAGTATAAAAGGAGGATAATTTTTTATTTACGGAACTTTGGTGGCTAAAATTTGGTCTTCATTCCAAATTTCTTCTCACCATAAATTGAGGCTGTGTTTTGGAAATCCTTCATTAAACATACAAGTAAGGCTTAGCTGGAATTTTCAAATACGTGCCATATTAAGTTAAAATTATTGATCTTTGCAGCTTTTTGATCTACATTTTCTCATGTCTGTGACTGCAGGATGTTAAGAAAAGCAAGTCTGCAGTATCATGCTCAAATACACAGAAAACATTATCGAGTTACTACAACATAGGCCCACATTTTCTGTACCTTGTTGTGTCATAGATTACTAGGGGAATAATTGAAAATTATTAAAATGTGTGGGAAATAAAGTTTCACCAGTAAATGTATTAAGCTTTATTGTTCTGTTGTTTATACGTTGAATTACAAATGGTAAATCATAAGCCATATGCTAGAATGTATCTCAATGTTTAGTAATTAAAACTTTGTGTAATTGTGGTTTGAAATTAAACATGCATATGATAATGTCTACATGTAAATTACTTTTTGAATGCACAGAACTAAAAATAATTGTTGGGCCATTGTGTTTTGCTAATTGTTAATTACTGATTTTGAAAAACTCAAGCCATGATTCATGAACACATCTCAGCTTCTTAATTCTGTTATCCCTTGCAGAGTGTAGTCAGGGATTTATTTTCAGAATCAGTTTGCTTTACTTGATGGTAAATTGTGGAACTTTCCCAACTCCAAGCTTATAATAATTTTATGAAATTTAACAGAAAGTGAGAATTTCAAGTTGATGGAGTCAATTTTATATTTAGTTTACAGAAAATAAGAAGTTTCTGGTACAACGCCTCCTTTGAGTTTTTCTGCCAGATTTTGTGGGATTACAATTATTTTGCTTTAAAAATAATGTTTTTCCTTGTCATTGCCTGCATAAAAGACCTACACAGGAGAATCTTTGTGGAAGATTTCTGCTGTTTGCATCCTATATTTCTGAGGCCCTAGACTTCCATTTGCAGTCGTTTCCTCATAATCTTATATTTAGAGGTGTAGCTTTTCTGTTTTCATTTTAGTTAAATGCTATCTTTTTAAAGAAAATACCAAATATCATAGGAATCATGAGAAAATTGTGAGAATCATTAATGATATCTCCATCTTACATCATTCATGCTGCTGTAAAAATACAAAGTGCACAAGGGAATGTAATAATTAGGAAGAGGGAAGTAGGTTCATTGTCTTTAGTGGGTTTAAACTATTTATTTTTCTTTTGACTAAAATACTGGGTGTATATATAGATAATTTTCACAAAGGTATAGGAAGGGTGGTAAAGGTGTATGTAAAAAGGGGGAGAAGGTGTCTTTTTAGTGGGCTTTGTTACAATCAGAGCCCTTAAAACACACTACCCAAATTACTGTATCCACTGCAGAGTCCTAATTACATCAAATCTGTAAATTTTGGCAATTTGAAATAATTTTAGGTCCATCATTTTGAGATCCTCTCTGCAATGAGCTGCCACTTCATTTTGCTGCATTGTGCTGAGTATGGCAAGGACCTGGCCCTGACTGGTGCTGATAGTTGCCATAATAATGATGATAGACAGGCACCTGCTGAGCTACCTGCAAGTCTCTGAGGCTGCATCATTATTCTGGCACAGGCAAAATGCAATTTAAGAAACTTAATGACTAGGCTGTGAACCTGTCATTAGTTTTTCATTAATTTAATTTCCTGAAGTCTTAGACTGAATGGTTTGTTATATTTGGCTTTTTGTATTTACTTATATAAATATATCTACTTATTGTTTAATTCAGTTTGCCTGGAAAATTGATGAGTGGGCACTGTGGACATGCAACTCTTAATTCCCCTGGCTAACATGTTAAATTGAAATATATCTACTGATGTGTGATAGAGAGAACACAAGATCTGTGATGGCTGTAGGAAGCATGGGGGAGAGTTACAAGTAGAGAGCTGAGAAGAAAAGCAACTCATTGACCAGGGTCCTTGTTGTGAAGACAAAACCAAAATGGCATAAATAAATAAATGGCATAAAATATAAATTTATGCAAAAATGGCATAAATAAAGCTTTGTGAACATTTAACTGAGGGGGGTGGGAATAAAGATGCTGAATATCAGCTGGGAGAGCTGTATGAGATGCTGTCTTGAGGGTTCATGGGTTTGTATGTCCAGTCTCACCCAACCCTACCTGGTTTAGGTCTCAGATTTTTCTGTGTTGGACACTTAAAATAGAATCTTTTTGAGGCAGATCTAACTTAACGCTCACATTCAGAAGAACAATTGTGAAAGTGAAAAGGAAATCTTAATTCTGTTTCATTACTTCTTTCAGCTATTCTTTGTCTTTCTTCTTGGAAAAGTACTCATTCATCTGAAAAAGATCAAATGAGAAATGAGGGTGGACAAGAGAAGCAAATGGAGGAACAAGTTGTAGGTTGTGTAAAAAAAAAGTTGGATAGAAACAGGGTCTTTATCCTTGATGCTGATTTTTTTAGTATTCCTGTTATTGATGTGGGTACACAAATTAAGTATGTGCTCCTGAAATTGGGTCCTGGCATTAAGTGATGAAGTCACCACTTGTAGTCAGAAGTAGAATTTCTACAGTAATAGAAAGTAAAGGAAATAATACAGAGTTCAGGATAGTTCAGTGTTGGCTGGTCAGTCATCTGCATTTGTTCATAAAGAGTGAAGAGTGATCTCATCAACAGAGAACAGCAAGGGAGAAACCCTTGGACAGCTGTTTTCATTGCCAGTAGATGTGAGTGAGTGACCAGCTAACATAACAGGAGTCAGATATGATACTGTAATTTGTTTCTCTTTCTGTCCCAGGAAGGGAACTATTAATGCTGTCCAGTGTGCTGCTGTCATTCATCTGAGGTAGTGTGAGACATTTGGGAAGATTAAGTCAGTGGGGAAGAGAGACAGGGAAGGGGTGCTTGTACACTTGAATCAATGGGAAGCATATTTTGCCAGAAACAATGAAGGATCCTCAGACCTGCTGTGATGTGATGCCAACATGGACAGGTCCTGTGAATCATAAACACCAACATCAGTATGGTCATAGAAATAGTATACACATGCTTTAAGCTTATCAGCCTTCAAAAGAGCTATGTAACTTGCTAGTGCTGTTACAAAAACTTTGGTAGTATATCTAAAAAGTGAAGGTTCAACATCTGCTTTGTATTTGCAGCAGAAGCAGAGCATGGCTTGTTCAGCCTGGTAAAGGAGAGCTTAGAGGGATTGGTAGCACTCAGCAAATATATCAGGAGAATAAACAGGGAGGGAGAGCCTTATAAGCCAAAGAACAATATTGGCACAGGAACATGGATTAGAACTGGTCATGAATAAATTTAGGGTGGAATTAGGTTTTTCACCATTGGATTAGGAAGTCCTTCTTGGGAAAAGGAGTAGGACAAAGCTGCTGCCAAGTGTGACCTGCACATGGCAGGAGTTACGTGAGTAATTGGCTGAGGCTGTTGGTCTTTGGTGTGACCCAGGAGTCTGTGTTCCTGTGAAAACCATCATAAACAGGTGCATATTTTCAGCTGTGAACAGCTGGACCACTTTTTGGGTTAATTTATGTGGAGTCGATGCTGCTCTGACTCGAGGCTTACTCCACTGGAGCAGCTGGGCTCTAACCAAAACCAGGTCAAACCTCTAACAACCAGTGCTTGCAAACAACTTTTTTCCTTCCTCCTTACTTAGAATCATAGAATCAAAGAATATGCTGAAATGGAAGGGACATATCAGGATCATCAAGTCCTGACCCTGCATAGGACACCCCAAGAATCAAAACATGTCCCTCAGAATGTTATCACAACACTTCTTGAGCTCTGTCATGCTTGGTGCTATTCCATTAGCCTAGTCCATTGGGAATAGGAGCCTATTTCATTGCCCAGCCACTCTCTGTGTGAAGAACCTTTTCCTGATATCCAGACTAAACCTTCCTCGACTCACCTTTCTGCCACTCCCTCAGATCCTGTCACTGGCCACAAAAGTGGAGAGGTTCCTTCTCATCCCCTCCTGAGGATGTTGAAGGTCTCCCCTCAGTCTCCTCCAGGCTGAATAAACTAAGTCACCTCAGCCACTCCTCATATGGCTTTCCCTCACGGCCCTTTATCATCATCATTACCCTCCTTTGGATAATCTAATAGCTTAATGTCTTTGTTATATTGCAGTGCCCAAAGCTGCCCCAGCCCTGCAGGTGAGGCTGCCCCAGAGCAGAGCAGAGGGGGACAATCCCCTCCCCTGCCCAGCTGCTGATGCTGTCCCTGATGCCCCCAGGCCAGGCTTGTCCCTCCTGGCTGCCAGGGCACTGCTGGCTCATGTTCAGCTTGCCATGGACCAGGACCCCCAGCTCCCTTTGCATGGTGCTGCTTTCCAGCCTCTTGCTCCCTAGTCTGTACACACAACCAGGTTTGTCTCACTGACCTTGAATAACAAAATGTGGGAGCAGACTTGGTTTTGGAAACAGCAGACTTTTGCCAGTGCTTTTTGAAATGCACAAGTTTCAGCTTGAGGTAGAAAGCAACAGGCATAGCAGATCCTGTGGTGTGAGTTTGCAAACATAAGGAAATTAAATGGTAGGTTGAGCAAAAAATACTGAAATATGCATGTCACTATTTGCTGTACTGGAAACAGCTTCTTAATCACATTTGGCTTTTACTGATACATAAAGAAAGTGTGCAGTGTGTGTGTGTGTGTTTATATACATATATATGAATTTGCTTGCATATATTACCCATTCTAACACAGAGCAGATAAACATTTTAGCCCACTCAGCCTAAATAAATACACTGGCACCATTAGTTCACTTGCTAGCATTTATTGTTATTGTGATAGCAATCATATAGCAGTGCCTTGTCCTAAAGAGCTTGCAGTCTGGAAGGAGCTGTTCATCTGAAGCCCTGCTAGCTTTGCTGCTGGACAATAGTGGAGGATGGTAGCAGTGAAACTGAGCATTGGCCACTGCCAGAGCAGACACATTTTGAGTGTTCATCCCTCCTTGTTACCTTGTTTTAGACAAGATGCTCAGCCTCATTACATTTTGCTTCCTCTTAGTCCTTTTCCTCTGGTATCCCCTGCTTCATTCAGCTCAGGCCATGGTCTGAGGCTAGGTGTGCATGTGGCCCTTCCCCACTTCTTCCTAAAGGAAGAAGGACAATATTTTCTGAAATTTTGTACTAAATAGTAATTGTTGGCACCACCTATCATCAGTTTTTTCTCTCATTGTACCCTTCATAATAATTTTCTAATTTGACACCAAAGTTGGCTTGGTAATTTTAAAATAAACAAAGAACTGGATATGAGTAAATGATAGGGTTACTTAGAAATCCAGTTACTTGGAAATAAATGTTTGTAGCCTATGGGATTTTGTGGTCAAAGGTACAGCACTTTCTGCATTTCTTTGCAGAATTTTTTTTAGAGTTGCATCATCTCATTAGTTTAATATTTTTGTAACCTCTTTGCATTGTTTCAGAATCCATACATTACACACTGGACATTTATGTTTCCGCCTGAGGAGTTTTGTGATCTTTAGCAATTGTTCTCATAGTTTCATCAACTTGTTCTTTTGTAGCTCAGCTTCTATAACTATGTGTTCTGGGTTTTTTAATTCTTACTTTTTAAGTCTATCTGTTGAATTCAGTTCTGTTTGTCAACATTTCTTTGGCATTGTGCTGAGAATTGAACTCAGTATTCTAGGTGCAGTTAACATAATTAACTCAGGGTGAACTTCATGCTATGAACCAATGCTATGCAGCATTTTGATCAATGTAACCTAAGTGGTATTAGATTTTTTTTTTTCATAAAGTTTCTTTGAATTTGTTACCTGCTAATGTTCATGTATCTCTCAAAGTGTTTTAGTGTTCTCAATTTTCCTTTCCCCTGTGGTACTGAATGTACTGAATGTGAATGTAGTAGATTATTTCTTCCCAACACCCCCCCCAAACAATATTATCTCACAGTCTTCCTAATTAAATCTAGCTGTGTTGTGGCCCTTGTTGTGCAGGATGACAAACTGGATTGTCATAACAATCCCTTTTGTGCTACAGGTCTGTGAAGCTTGGAAGCTTGTTTTGTATTTCTTTCATGCCTTACTTCTCTTGGCAGTTTCTTCCACTTTATTGTCACCTGCAAATTTAATTAATTCCAGATAATTAATGAAGATGTTAAATAAAACCATATTTGGCATCTATCCTATATCTGGCTAGAACTTTCCTTCTGACTCTGTAAATTCCTTTGTATTATTTTCCTTTCCTTCATTGTTTCTACTGTTTTAAATTCTGCAAGACAATATGACTTATCAGGCAGTTTATTTTTCATTTCAAATTCCAGCTTTGAAAGGGAAAAAAAAAAAGAAAAAAAAAAAAACACCACAGGACCATATACAAGTATCAAACAGCACTCATCCTTTCAGCTGTTGCAGGTAAACTTCTTCCCTGGAGCTTCTCAGAGCTGATGGTCAAATCTCTGTGCAACCATCACCTTAAAATGTGTAGACCACGCTGTTGATTGTGATAGTTAATTTCAGAACCCAGGACAACTGATTCTCCTGAATTTCTTTCATTGCTATGGATTTCCTCACTAGTTGCAGAAACTTCCCAGAAGTTAAAAGTTCCATAGAGGTGCTTGCTATATGAACCATCTCACACTCATTAGAGCTCTTCAGAACACAGAGGAAATTCATCATTGGTAACAGGAGACATGTTTTCTGTCCTGAGCACCTCAAGTGCCTGACAGTGCACAGTTTTGCCTTACTGCCTTTCTTTGGATGGAAACTAATTCAGTTCATCTCTTTTTTTGGCTCTCTGAGGTGCTGGCATGTATGCTGCCCTGCATCAATAAAAAGTCACATCTGTTTTCCCTGACAGACTTACTAGTTTTTCACACCATCCAGGTTGATGATCTTTAGACTTTGCCTTCTTAATCTTCTATGAATGTGCATCTTGCTTTTTTTTTTTTTTTTTTTTTTTTTATCTAATCCACCTGTTTCTGGTTCCTACCAGAAGGTGCCTCTTTGCTGTGTTGCATCAGGACAGGAAAATGAAATTTCTAGAACATTAGTTTTTGTGGATGTGGTCATTGTATCTGGCTTTGCATTGTTGTGGCAGTAGAGTCAAACGATGGAGTGTGTTGGTTGTGGGATTCTTTTCCCAGCAATTACAGTATGAAAAAAACCTGGCATTTTATGAAAGTTTCTGTGTTGTTATCTCTCTAGATTGGTTTGGAGCACAGCACAATACAAAAGATTTTTCAAGATCTGACATTGTCACAGTCTAAAGATTTACAGTTCTTTCTGAATGTGTATAGGAAGACTAATAAAGAAAAAGAGTAGGAGTTTTATATTTGCTTATACAATGATAGATGTGGGAATATCACACATAGTATGCACTTAGAAGTTTTGTGGTGAGTTGAGATTATTCCATCTGAAATATTAAGCTGTTCTAAATTCTGGCATTTGTTTTCTCTTAATGGAACAAAGCATTTAAAAGATGAAGTTGTCTCAGTGTTATTTCATATTTTTTCCCATTTCTGTGACCTTATGCCATTAAGACCACACAAATATACTAGTGTTAATTTAAATGGTAATTATGCTGAAAAGTATATGAATGGCTTTTGCATGAAACAGTAGAGAATTTATAAAACTTTAAACCAAATTTAGTGGATCAATCAGAGCAACTACCAGTTAATAATATATTAGGCATTACAAATCCAGGTAGAGCAAACATACATTGGTGAAGGGAGCTCTCAAACTGTGGTGACATAAGAAGCAGCTGGGATTTGCATTTTATCCTAGAACTTCATTTAATCTAGTCAAGATGTGTTAGATAGCTGTTTCAGAATATTAGTGAAGTATTTTAATATTAATAATAGCATGACTACCAATGTTTAAATGTTAAAATAATCCTATTTAAGGCCTTTGATTAAATGTGATAAGAAATAAAAATATGAGTAGCTTTTTGCATGTGTATTAATTGAGAAAATTGTGCTTCTAGTGCTGCTGAATTGAACTGAGATTTTAATGCAATGTGTCCAAATGCAGGAGTAAAATTGGCACGTAAACACCTGAAAAATAGTTTAATTAGTTATAATTCTCTTTTCCATTTCTAAGGAATTAAGTCTAATAATGAATCTCAGTATCCTGCGGGATAGAAAGGATAGAGGATAGAAAAAGCATGAGGTTTTTACCTTGATTAAGCCAAGGCATTTTATTTGCTCGTCAGTATTACTATTATATTTTGTCTTAGAGTGGCTCAAAACATCTGACAGGAGTGATATATCCTAAAAAAATTCAAAATAAAATAACTCCTGCCACCCCCCTCTCAGTCCCTACCCCTGTGGGTACGTAGCTGCCAGTGTTTTACAAGGTGTTGTAGTACAACAATTATATTATCTCATCCTTTAAAAAAAAAAGCCATTGTTAATTTAACCCTCAGTAATCTTATTTCACCTCACCACCACGGCAGTCTACAGCCAGCAGACTTTTTTTCCTTAAACCAGCTGTTGAAAATAACCTAGTTTAAAGAGTTCATGTCTGAACGTGAGGGATTCATCATTATATATTTACTGTCTGCGGCTGATATAGCTGTAAGGTTTTTCAGATGCCATTGATCTATTGCGCATGTTCCCTCCCTGGGTTGCAGGACGTGCTTCTATTTGCATAAGGCCCTGGGCAAGGTTCTTTCTTGCATTGATTGGCCTGTCCAAGGGAGCCTGATGTGCTCCTGCATTGATCACCCTGTCTTTTCTTGGAAGGCTGTGTTACGCCGAGTTCATCTCAAACATTCTAGGGAAAACTCTACTGCAGATGTCGCAATTTTATTCAGATGTTCCTTTGAGTATAGTCCTTTCCTTTTTTTTCTTTTTTTTTTTTCCTCCTTTTCCAGGATAACTTGCTTTGTTTTGGGGGTTTTCTTTTTGTTTTTTTTTTCACTTAATTTGAATGTGTTTCTGCAGTTGTAGCGAAGCATAGACCGGAGTGTAATGAAAAGCTATATTACATTTACAGCAATTATTCCATGCTGTGGGGTTTTTTTTCTTTAAATAATGCCTATAGCTTCCAGCAAAATCAAAACTACTCTGTCTTCAAAGAGTTCACAGTTATAACAGGAGAATTAATCAAAGAATATGTGTGCTGCTGTCTTAGCTTAGATTAATATTGTCAGTTTATAATATGTATGATTTGTACTAAATTTTCTTCAGTGTTAGAAAAAACAGTTCTAAAATGGCACCTTCAGCATAAAACTGTGTTTGGTTTTCTAGAGGCATACTCCAAAATGGATCATGCAGGTAAGTTGCTTAGCAGACCAATGACTGATCAGAGAGGACAAACACTTCCCTACAGTGTCCTTGAGTTGCCAACACGGTGTGTTGGGGGCTGTCTTTCCAAACCCAGGTTAAGCAGCTGAGTTCTTGACTCACCCTGGTAGGGGATGGAGCTTTTCAACATCTGCTGCAATAATAACCCATGATCAGGAGCTATAAAATGCACTGCTGCAATTTCTGAAAGCCACATGTTTGCCCATATGCATAATTATAGGCAAGGTGCCTCTTACTATTGTCTACCAAACTAATTTCTTTGGTCAGAAAATTATTTTACACGTCTGTGTTCCTGCAGGTAAGGTGAAATGTGGTTATATTCAAAGTGTGGCTCATATCTAATAAATAAGCAGACATACGAACTTTATCAGGTAGTGAATATCAGTGAAAAACAAAATGCTAGGAAAGAGTTCATCTCCTATAGAGAGCCAGAACAAAGAGCATCACAGAGTTGTTCCTTGATTACTTTTAGAAAAATTTCGCATGGATATTTTTGTGGATTTTATAGCATTTTCTTTGAAATGAATAAGTATTCAGTGATACATAGCTAAGGTCATGTTAATGCAGTAACATAAACTGTAGAGGCTTTATTATTGTTATTATTATTATTACTTGGATAATAGTTTTGTGTCTTTCACTGAAGCAATAATGTTTCACATTGCAGTGTGATACTCTGGCCTAGGGAACGTATTCCTTTGGTCATTTGGTGAAACAAAACTCAGATAAGTATAATTCAGGTAGCATATATGAAATTTCATCTTCATTATCATGCAAATGTGGTGAGAATATAACATTTCCCAAGATGTCATTTGACTATTAGGATCTTTAGAAAATGGTCTCTCAAAGCCACAAAGCTAATATTCCAGAAGAAAGCTATATAATACCTAAAAATTGTCTATCCTTATTCTATATGAATAATAAATGTAGTAGGACAAGCCATTATTAAAATCACAAAAGAATGTGTTGACCTATTGGAACAAGGATCTTTTTTGAATTTTGCATCAATGATGAATTTTGAGTTTTCCATAGCATAGAGGATGAACATGCAAATACAGATTTCAAAATACTGCAGGGAAAAAAGAAGTAGGATCATAAGTGGAAATCTGATCTGTTTTGCTTCAGTACATGAATTGTATCTGTGGGTATTTATACTGATACGTATTTTGTTATACATAGTGATATCCTTTGCAAGTGTTGTATATTTTGTCTGTCTGCATTGTGCATGTATTTTGCATCTGCAGCATGTTTTCGTTTTTCTTAAGCTCCATTTTGCTAATATTTGAGTTAATGAAGGTAGAAGATGGACATGGAGTGGAACTTGGTTTTAATTCTGAAATAAAAGAAGAGCCTGAGTGTCTCATAGCAGCCCATTATCTGTGTAATCCAGTTGTAGGAAAATGCTGTGCTCGTTTCTGTGTGTGAACTACGCAGGGCATCAAGACCTGAAAAAAATTTCTGGTAGCAAAAGAGATCTTTTGCCAGCAGTTTCAATTTTGAAAAAGAAAGACTTTAATTATAAACATAATTGTTTATAATTAAATTAAAATGAAGAAAAGAAATTTAATCTCTTACTTCAGGCAGAAATAGTCTCTGGAAAAAAAATGTGTCCATAGCATGCATTGTGCTGTTAAACAAAGTGGATGCCTTGGAAAAACATGATGAAGATATATGTAGATACTTCCAGACTTCCAGATACCCTCCATGGTTGTTGTAGAGTGAGCTTAGTGTGTTGAAATAAGTGTTTTGAATGAGTTTTAATAATTGCTTGATTGCTGGGCATCAGAAATGCAAGCAAATCCTTTTACTCAGTCTGAGTAAAATAGAACAGCATAATTAAAAACCGATATTTTAAAGTTTTCCTATTTTCCACAACAAAAAATGACAGTCTTCTAATGCTGGGCTAATAAAGAATGAGATTTCAGAGTCTGTAGTAATTTCAGTAAGTCTGGGTTTGGGTTGGTTTGTTTTTGTTTTTGGGGGTTTTTTTTGGTTCTTTTTTTTTTTTTTTTTAAGTTTGTAAAATTGTGATCTTTAGAGACAGGAAAAATTACAGAGGATGTTTGAAGTGTCATTTCTCTCCCGTGCCACTGAGACATTTTCATTTTACAAGCACATTACTGAGGAGGTAATTCTGCTTAAGAAGTAGTTCTGTGCTGTTTTCCTAAAGAGACATTTTTGGAGTCCAGTTAGTGCTAATATGACAGATACCATGTACCAATTAAGAATGTTTTCTGCTGCTTCATTCCTACCTTCATGAATGACACGTATGTGTTATCTTCCCTCATTCAAAACCTCTTGATGATCTAACTGGCACACTTTCATCACTCCTGAGATACTCTAAGTACATTCTATAAAAGTCACTGAAATTTGTTTGTGTTTTTGGTTTGTTTTGGTTTTTTTTTTTTTTTTTGAGGTAAAACAAGGTTTTAAACAACAAAGACTTGATCAAGAACTTGTAATCGGGTGCAGCCATCAGAGGAGGGAATTGATTGGGCCTCCCTGTCTCACTCCAGAAATGCTAATTTTCTTCATGTTCTTATTTTGAGGAGAGTCTGCTTTGAGCATGATACTCAGGGGCTGCTTACTACTGGATTTAGTGGGGTCACAGTTTTAGCCCTGCTTATTGCAGGGTGTTGGTGTTCCTAACAATAGTTGCGTGACAAAGGCAAAACAATTAGAATCGTCCTGCTCTGCTGATTCTCATGTTGCTTCCTAACACCTTTTTTTCCAGGAAAAAGTCCCCTGAGCAATTGTCCTATTTAAGTAGAAGCTAAATCCTTTTTTTGGCTGGGCAAAACTGATTTTCATCGACAACTGCATGGAAAATAGCACTGTTTTATTATTGGCCTTGCTTTGAATTGCATTTCTTTTATATGTACTCAATACCTTTTTATATTTTGCAGTATTCTTCTAAGTAAAATCTAAGTAAAGTTTTAACTTTTATTGTGAAGCAAGTGCTACAGAAAAGAAAGAAATTTGAAATTTCAATGTCACTATATTTGGTAGATTCGCATGAATTGTGGAGAGGGATAGCAAGTCTATAGTTTGTAACTGCACAAAATTAAATATAGTTATATAATGCACATTCCTCGGAGTATCTTACTTTGAATTTTAAAAATCTTTCTAGCTTCTGCTTCTCTTTCATACAGACTAGGATAAGTTTTCACAGCTTAAACAAATATTTCAGAATCAGGTAGTTCAGGAGACACATCCTGTAGGGAAAAGCATCTGCCTGCATTCAGTAAGCCGAATGCATACATGTCACAGTGTGCTGTTCTGTCATCTCCCTGCACACATCTCATACAGCTACACTCAGGATTACATGTTGTACATAGTATTGGTATGAAATTCATAATAAGTTTTAGCAGAGTAATTTTCTGCAGCATCAAAGACCTATTGATGCTGGTAATACAAGAGGTGTGTTTCAGTCCTTCTCTGCTTCGCCCTGACCTCTCACATATCGACACACTCCCCTTCAATTACTCCTCTTCCACCCAGATGTATCCCAAGTGAAACTTCTCCAGCCTGTCAGCTGCAAACACCCAGTGCCTGCCCCCTGTCAGCAGCCTGCATCCGTCCCTTTCCTCCCTGTTCTGCAAAGCCAGTGCACCCCAGCCACCTGCTGCAAACAGCAGAAGTGCCGAGGTCCCAAAAAAGCCTTCATTTTGATTGTAAACCTCCTTGCAGTGCAAAGATAATGAGTAATACTGAGGAGATGTCAGTCTTGAGGTTCCTCTTTTCTTTTGCTGGTGTCACTCATGGCACACAGATGCCTGTGCGGGGCTGTGCCTTGTGCATGTGCTCCCTGTCCTCAAGCGAGCCGCGCATGGCTTGAGCTCTGAGTAAATAACAACTGCTTCCTTCTGCAAAATTAACTTCTGCTGGCCAGCCTAAAGTTCATCACATTTTCTGCAGTAGGTTGGCATCCTTTGCCACGAGGGATGGAGCGTACTATGGCAGGCAACTTTGTCTTTTATTCTGTTCCTTAAAATAGCTGTTAGCATCTTTGTGCGTGGCGGGGCAATAATAAAAATTTTCTTGACATCTGTAATATCCAGTTGCGCTTTTGCCTTCTGCCTCCCAAACTGTTTTGTGCTGAGGTGAACCATGTTGGGGTTTGGGATGGGCTCGCCAGGTGCTAGCACCACCTCCTACAAAAATATTTATTGATAAAAGCCATAGATGCAGCATCTGCTGTAAAATGCAGTTGAATTATTTTAGTTGCTATTGCTAACTTTTTAAGAATGCTAGATTACTGCTAAAATCTTGCAAGCAAAACCTTCCAAATTTTGATATTAAGCCTAAATGTTTATATTGCATTAGACATTTTAATGAATCTTACACATTTTAATGAATCTTGCGTTTTATCAGCAATTGTGCCCTAATGGTCTTTTAAGGTATCTAAAGATGTATGCACTGTCATTCTCAACCTTCTGTTTCCACGCATTTGTCTCTTGAGCTAATACATATTTTCTGCCTTCAAATTAAGCAGGAATCAATTTATAATGTGTGTTATAATCTTTTTGTAAAAGCCTAATTATGTACACTGCTTTCTAAAATGCAAGAATTGGAATAAATGTGTATTAATGCTTTAGGTGGGAAAACAGTACAAACATCTTGTGATCTGAATATATTTATAAATAGTCACTTGCACTTTTTATGCAAATGAAATTAAGTAACTGTCAGGCTGCAATTTTGAATTTTTTTATACAATTATTTGACAACTCATATAGATCTTTTTATATGTTTGAGGCTTTTTCCATATGCCCATAACTGGTGCTGTCCTGCATTATTCTTTTATACCTTTGGTCTTTGTTTCCTTATTTTATTGCCTGTACTTTATGGATGATGAGAATACTAATGAACATATGATGCATACTATCATTCACAAGATGAACAGATATCTTTCTCTCTTTGTCAAATGTTTATGCAGTAAAATGAAGAATTAAACAAACCTAGGATTGACTCCATTGTAATTTCAGCTTAAATAAAGCACCTACGGAGGTTTTGTAGAATTTTCCCATCAGAGGGAAATTTTTGAGAGTGCTGGGAGACTTATTTTTATATCCAAAGAGTAAGTTCGAGGTAATTTGCTAGAAGGCATAGAAGTTGTCTTACAAAATTGTTGATACTGGACCATAGAAAAGTCTAAATTGTTTTAACTTTCACTTAACAAAGAAAAAGCAGGTAATACGTCAAAACACTAATCACAGGTTTAATTATAATTTCTGATGTATTCAAAGCCTTATGGCTCTGTTCTGGCCACTCCAATTTAGCCATTCAGCCCGTATTACGTATTCTGTTACTCATCTTCACAGGAGCGATCCTGCCGAGCTTTTTGACACCCGTTTTCATGCACGGCCCATGACTCCACACCGAAATTTCATTTTTGTGGTTGCTGCTGCGGGCCGCCCGCTCCATTGGAGACGCCGCGGCCGCGTCAGCCCCGCGGTGAGCGGCGAGCAGGGCAGGGGCTGCGGGCACAGGATGGCGAGCAGGGCAGGGGCTGCGGGCACAGGATGGCGAGCAGGGCAGGGGGTGCGGGCACAGGATGGCGAGCAGGGAGCCGCAGGGTGAGCGGTGCCTCCGTGCAGGGGGTGCGGGCGCCTCGGCAGGTCCGTGCCCGCCCGTGCGCGCTGCGGGCCCCGGGGCTCGGCAGCCGGTGACACTAGAGGGCACTGCTCGTCCTCGGTTGCAGCTTCCTTCTGGGACAACCGGCAGAATTAGGCTGAATTCCGTAATCTTGCTTTAATTAACAGTTGAGTTCTTGTTAAGTAAGTCTCCGCTGTTTAATTCGCCGTTGTTTTGCTTTTAGCCTTGTGTTAATGTCGCGGATGGAGTCATCGGCGCTTGCAAATAAATGCGGAATCAATTGTCCCCGTACAGTAACAATTTTATTAAAAAAAAACCAACCCAACTTGAAATGTTATTCTTGGCAAAGCCAGAAGGCCGAGTTTGCCCAGTGATGGGGTTTAGATCCCTTGCCAGCTGTGCTTCCAGTCAGCAAGTGTGATCCACAGTGTTAGAAATGTGTTAGGGAGAGTCTTGGTGAGTTAGGGTGATGTATTTCAGCAAAGGTCAAGAAAAAGATAAGCAGAGGACGAGAATGGGAAATTTAAAGGGTCTGTCTTTGGTATGGGTAAAACATGTATAATTTACTTTACCCTTGGAAGAATGTTTCTCAGTTGCAAAACACTAAATCACCTGAATTGCTGCTCCAAGTTCAAATGTTTCTTCCATTTATGGGTTCATTTATTTTGGATGGAAATTATGAAAGAAGTGGAATAATCAGATGAATCAGGCTAATAAAACTAGGCATCATTTCAGAAGCAACAGAAAATTAATACGAAATTTAGATGTCAAAACAATAACAACCAAGCTCAATGACACCAAGCACGGGCGTTAGCTTGCTCTTGTCCTCTGCAGTTGGCAGAGCATTGTAAGGAGTGCTGTGTGCTGGCCAGGTTGGAAAATTTTCTTTCCAATGAAATTCTAACACTCAACATCAAGAAATTAAGTCCTGTGGTTTAAAGTGTTGTTCATTGCTAAGCAGTGATTTGGGATTGGGCCCTACATGAAATCTCTTTTTTTTTTTTTTTTTTTTGGCTTTTTCTCCCTGGTGTTTAGCCTGAATGTTTCTTTCTAGTTAAGTGTTGTTTACTTCAAGTGAGTGTGTAAATTTTCTCAAGCCAAGTATTAATAAATATGTGGGGTTAGCAGTTGGATTGCCTGATGACTGGATATGACCTGTTAATCAGGATGATGGCTGGTTGGTGTAACTAAGGGTTTTACCACATAGAAGTTCTAGATTTAATACATTTGAAACACAATGATTGTCTTTAAAAGGATGTCACTTTTAAATAAACTTCTAAAGTACTGTTTTAGCCAGAGCTCATCGCCATTAAAAAGCAAGCCAGTATAATAATAGATCTTGTTTTGTGCAGAATGAATTGTAAGTATTGTATTTTAGTCCCACATAATTGCTGCAAATGTTAAGGTGATTTTGAACCACTCTAGTTCTGAGCAATCTCTTTGTAAACAGTGAGATGAGTATATGTATTTCTGAAAAATCCTCCTGGTAGTTACTGCACGATTCGAGAGGGTACTGTAGCATTTTTATTAAAAATATATAGTTTTCCTAATTATTTCTGTATGGTCATGGAGTAGTCTTAGACAGTCTGGTTGCCCAATTGATGTTTAGCTATAGATCCATCATTTAAGAAGAGCAAGCATCACCTAGTTTTGCTTTATCACTTCATAAGCAAAAAGAAATAAAAAAGATGTTTAATCAACAAGAGAGCAACTCTTTTTGCATTCACAAAATGGTAATTTGAAATCTTATTTTGTGTGTGCTAATGGTCTATAAGCAGTGAGATGCCAGAACTGCTATAATAGGATTTTCCCAGTCCTAGAAGGATTTTGCTTATGGCTATGAGAAGTTAATTTCAGATCCTGATACACATGCATTAATTTTTGAGACATTAGCTGAGAGTATTACAGTGAAGAAAAACATGAACACCACACCACTGTGGTGTAGCTAATTGTTTATTGCATCCAACCAAAGAAGCATTGGTAATATGCAGGCCACAGTGTCTGAAAAAAAAAAAAGGCAGGAAACTGGCAGAAAAGATCTTGCAGATTTCTTCTGGAGGGTCTTGAGAAAGGAACTGAGAAAGAAAAGAAGAAACAATAGCTTCACCATATCCTAAAAGTGATACAAATGGGTCTTGGCATACTTGGAAGATCCTGTTTGTTCATTAAAATACTGTTTGACAAACTACAGAATGTACCAAACCTTCCTGCTTCTGAGTGAGAAAGCACATCTTTGTGGTTGTATGATTTATGTATGAGAAACAAATGATTTAGATGCTTATATGCACCATACTTCAGTAATGTATTTATATTCTGTTGAGTATTTGCTGACAAAAGGAGCATGTTATCTCTTCCTTTGCTAGTAAGGGATCTGTTGACTCCACAGCTATGTAAAAACCTCTCATCAGCACCTATTTTAATCAGCAAGAACTTTACTATAAATCATTATCAAAAAAAAAAAAAAAAAAAGCATTGTGCTATGCTTTTATACCAATACATTTATTTTGAAATTAATAGGGAAAAATAATACAGAGCTTGTGCTTGAGATGGGCTAATAAGCGTGCCCATGAGACTTTCCTTTTCAAACACTAAATGAAAGCTTTTGCATTGCTAACAGGCTACAAAAGTTGCTTAGGTAATAAGACTCCTTTTCTCTTATCAGTAAAAAAGAAAAGGGGAGGGATGGGATGGCTCAAGGGATTGGTAATCAGATTACAAAGTCTTTCACTTCTAGGTCACTGGTTCAAATCTACCCCCTGTTTAGTAGTGACCAAAAGCTGTTCCCATCTGATGGCTTTTCAGTAGCCTTTGTGCAATTCATGAATGATCTATATCCAATGCCTGGTGAAAATCACTCCTAGCCATTGCTTTGGGAGTCTCAACTCAAGCCCTTTAAGTAGGAATAAATGATCTGCTCATGCATTGAAGGGTTTGGCGGGTTTATTTTTCAGAATAATTTTAATAAGTTAGTGGAGCAGTGCAGCTGAATTTGCACTGTAACAGCTGCTGTGGGCTACAGCTGCCATCATCACTTCCCACTAGCATTGCTTTGTAAAAAGTTGTTACCAGCTTACTTAAGGATTAGACTGATGTGTCTTAATTTGAGCCACATGGTATCATTCCAATCTACTTTCATATTAGACTAGAATAGATAAAACCATAACTGAAAAAAGAAGAAGCAAAAGAAAATTGCTGAATTTGTTCAACTTAGAGGAAACAGTTACTATAGTAAAATTGATTTTGACAGATAAGAGTGTGAAAGCATTTTTATTGATAGTTTTAGTGTTGCAGTAATGCTGTGGATGCTATGAGACTGCAACTTCAGTGGGTTCTCATGCTATATGTGACTAAAACCACTGTGGTGTGCTAAGATAAATGTTGGAATAAATTGAGAACAGGAATCTTGAAACAGATAAATTGAAAACAACGGAAAACAGAAAACTTCCCTGAAAATAAGTCCTTGCAAGTGTAGGTTTTCTAGTGTTGCCCCTTACTGGTACTTACTTTCTGGTAGTTGAATAATAGGCTTATATACTTGGCTCTTGTCAGTGCTATTCCAAGTGCTATTTTCCTTAAGGAATGGGAATGCTAGAGGACAGTTGCTATAAAGGGAATGAAATTTCTGGTTCATTAATATATGAACCTGAAGTGAGGGCTCTCTGCTAGATGTACATTTCTGTGGAAATCGCTGTGACAGTTTAGAGGTGTATTTATGTCCATAGGGATGGATACAACCCATTATAAAAGTATGACTTTTTCCCTAAAACCAGACAAAGTATTTCTTTTGAGACAGCAGGCATGCCACATATATGCTGCAGTAGATTTTTGCAGTAGATTTTTTTGCACAGAACAAGGTATTTCATCAAACCTAAATGATATTTCATCAATGTAAGTCTCACTAAATCAAATTAATCACATCAGCCACCTCCCTCATTACTCACATAAACTTCAGAGTTTGCTCGTAACACTTCAACCTGGAAAAATAAAATATGTGTGCATGCTGAGCAGAGCTTGATGGGTGCCAGCAAGTGGAATGCACATTTAGCACAGGGCCAGCACAGGTCTCTGCTCTCCCAAGAACACATCCTCAGATGCTGGGAGTGATCTGCCTAACATGCTTATAGCTTCACATTGAAAACCTAAGCCAGAAGAGTGCTGATCTGTGTAGCACAAAATCTGTGCACACAACACATGTTCATACCCATGTTTTGCAGGAATGGCTCGGGTGGGATTTACTGACACTATTTTCACAATCGGCTTTCAGCAGCCAGCTAGCTGGCCTGTGATCCCCTCTGGAAACTGCAGCAATTGCAGGAAAAGAAAATCCCAGACAACATATTTATGATCCAAACCATAATATACTCTCCCATCAGATGGTATCAGATGTCTCAGGGATCTGTGGACTTGGAACAACTGGTGTGGTACCCTTCCAAAAAAGCACAAGGCTGTCCCAGCTGCTGCAGGAACAGTGTGTCTCCATGTCCTAGCACCATGGTGTCTTGTGGGCTGCTCATAGTGGTGGGCTCAAACTCACCTGCATCTCTGGCCCCATTTGCCAGAGAGGAGGAGGGGGAGTGGGATCTAAGTTTAGCAGTACAAGAGATGTGGGCAAAAAGCCCTGCCAGCTTCACAGGGCTGTTTGGTCCAGCAGCACAGGTTTGCAAGCCAGCGCCATTCATTTCAGAAGTTCACACAAAGGCAGGGTAAGGGGAAGGGAAATAATCTGAAAACACTGGCAGCTCACCTTTGCTCTCTTTCCACAGGGAAGGCTGGCCTTGTTCTGTTGGTTAGGTCAGGGTATGTTAGAAGTGGACCCATGATGGTTCAGCAGAGTAAGGTTTGCCTATATTTCAAGGTGGTTGTGAGTTTAATCATCAGTTTAGAAGATAATTTGGTTAAACTGAGAAAACCTCCCAGCAAAGTATTTTTCCTAGTGTAGTGATGCTTCTTGTAAAGTTTAAAAGAACCCTTATAAGCCATAAGTACATGCCTATGTATTGAATGAAATTCAATACACTGTATGTGTTTCTAACATTAAGAACTGATGCCCTCCATTGGTACAGCCCCTCCCAAAGCATGCAGAAGCTTTCAAGTTGCTATCTCTGATAAACAGGCTTACTTCTTTAAGTACTAGAGGTGTGAGTGTGGTGTCATCTGTCTTAAGAGGACAGACATAGATATTGAAGCTCCCAAAAACGGGAGCTGTGAACTGTATTTGGTGTCATGGTCCAGTCACATGCTGACTTTCAACCGATTGTGTGATAAGCCATATTGCTCATCATTGCATCACTCTGCCTGCATAAGCTAAGGTTCTGATGGTGCTGGTAGTGAAATAAAGAAGTGCAAACTTAGCCTGGTGTGTTTATTCACTGAAGAGGACTTTGGAGGAGAGGAGAAGGAAGGAGCAGAAGTAAAGCTTGAAGTTGCTTTCTGGTTTAATGTTGTTTATCAACCTTATGAGATCAGAGGGTCACACAGAGTATCTTGGTAGTGATGTGTAATGATTTAGAAATAACACCAGGGGTGACTCCAGCTGCCTTTGATCTAACTAAAAATGGCTATTTTATATATTCTATTTAACTTACTTTAAAATTAGGCAAGGAGCACACAGGAACTCCTCTCGGTGTGCTAGATGCTTAGACTTCCAACTGTGTGTTCAGGAACAAACAAAAGGGAAATGGTTCTCTTTCAAGGAGGTTATAATTTGGTAGATGTATAATAAAAAGCAGTCATTAAATGCTATGGGAAAGAGGGACTGACTTTCCACCTTATCCCAAGATTTTAACATTTTAAGTTTTTATTGATTGTAGTCTAAATTTGTAGATTTCACTCAGTATATTTTGTTTTTCATTATATCTCTGGAATATTTTTTTGAAGTGGGACTTCAGTTGAAAATTATGAGCCCTTAGCTTACAAGGATGGGCAAGTAATCAAAGCCACAGCAAGCCATTTGCAGAGTACACTGGCCAGAAGCTGTAGCATGTGTGCAGAAAGCTCAGCAGACACTTTGCTTTAGTGCAGGGGTGGCTGATCTTCGTGGTTCTGTGGGGTTCTGATGGGTTCTCATGGTCACAGAACAAGGGCTGCCGTTTCTTCAGGTCGTACCTGGTGGGCCAGGCATGCACTGTTGCAGCTCTGCCTGCTGGCTCCTCCTCGGGTGTCGAGAGGGGAGGGCTGCCCAATGCTCTCCAAACCATCCCAGCTTGCTCACTGGTGTAGCTTGGTTTCTGGAGCCAACCAGTGTGGCCTGGCTGATGCCTCCAGGAAAGTCAGAGTCTGGCAACCTGACTGCAACCACCAATGCAAAATTTTCAGGAAGACTTTTCCACTTTCTAACAACCTGGAATGTAAATGTGCATCATTCTTAACAAGCCAGTCCTTCTTCAAGGCCTCTGAAAACCTAAAGAGTTTAGGTTATTTCACCACAG
The DNA here is from genome assembly GCF_903797595.1 of Erithacus rubecula. NCBI lineage: Eukaryota > Metazoa > Chordata > Aves > Passeriformes > Muscicapidae > Erithacus > Erithacus rubecula. The sequence goes on from NW_027635944.1 coordinate 1,890,683, forward strand.
AAGGACTCTGTGTGATAAATTAGTACCTTCCTACATGGGCAGCTGGGAATATTTGGTGCTTTTGTGCAGCATCCACTGTCCTCATGCTTAGGCACAGCACTCATGATAAGAAGTGGTACTTGTTTTTCTTATGTTGACTCATCTTTACCTGGCATCACTTTTCTGAGTGATGTTATCAGCACTGGAGGGTGGTTTGTGGTGTTAAATGAGCAGGCTTTTGCTGGGGGCAATGCAGAGCATGGTATACACCAGTCTCCTGGAGGATTCCTCAGAACTGAATTACGTGGGCAAGCTGATGACCTGGTTGATTCAGAATCACTGGGCAGGCCAGGAGGAGGAGCACAGACACACTTCATGGCAGTAAGACAGCATCCAAGACACCCACCATGTCTCTGTGTCCAGGGATGCTGAGGTGGAAGCTGTGTGTTGCTGCAGGGCTGTGGCTCTCCAGGTGTGATGGAGAGCAGGTCCCTGCCCCTGTCTTTGAAGGGTGGATAGTCTAAGCCTCCTTTGCCAGTAGAGCTGTGCCTGATGGCTTCTGGCATAAGGCATGGACCAATCATTTCATTATGAGTCTGTTCTGTACTCTAAATTGGAATATTTTTTTCTGAATAATTTCTTCTGGTTTTTTTATATTATGTAAAACTGTATTTTATATAGTTATACGTCCTTTGCTTCACAAAGCCCTTCAGCATTTGAAGTCTCTCCAGGGAGACTTATTAGCCTTGCTGCTATTTTCTCATCTCATGGGTGGCTGGAAAACTTTGTTGGATATCTGATGGCATGTCCCATGTCTGAGGGCTGATTTTAAAAAAAATCCATTATTGTTCCTGCTTTACTGTTTTTTCAGACTTTAAAGATGTCAGTCACGTATTTGGGTTGAAATTAGATGTTGCCACAGGTCTCTTCCAACCCAAACCATTCTATGATTCTATGATATTGTGGTCTCCTTTGTGTAATTTGAGGTTCTACCACACATGAACAAAATTTTTTGGTGAAGGAGAATGCAAGTGGCAGCAGCATTTCAGTGGGAAAGAAGAGGGAAGCTGCTGCTCTTCTCTTTTTGCTGCCTGCAATAACAAAGCACAATTTGTCATTCCCTAATCACAAGGAGAGTTACCTCCAGAAGTTTGTATGACCTCAGAAGTTTCAGTTTACATACCTTCTTGCTTCAGATCCTTGCCTGTGGAGAAGCTTTTCCTTTCTGAAGTTACTCAGAGGTTATAGAGTCGAAGCTGAGGCTTCAAAGGACAGGAAGAGTGAATGTTGTCTTATCCTCTGGCTGAAGTGGAAATCCAGCTATGTTTGAATAACAAGAATGTCAGACGTCATGTTCACCTGTGAGGTGCTGAGCTTAACATTCAGTTTTTCTCATTTTTTGTTCTTTTTTTTTTTTTTTTTTTTTTTTTTTTTTTTTTTTTTTTTTTTTTTTAAGTGTGCCTTGCTAATAAAAGTTAATACATAGGTTGATATGTTTGTGTGATAAAATCAGGGCCATTTCCTAAATAAATGACCAGTTCTTTCTCAGACACAGTCAACATCTAGGAATCTGTTGAGGATTTTCCCTTCTGGATGTTAAACCAGTGCAGTTCTCTCTCTTTTTCTAGGTATAAAGTTAAATATGAGTAACTCGATTGTTTCCTTGAAAAATGCATCACCATGAGATTTGCATAAAACTGTAATAACAGTTTTCCATGTACTATTCAAACTGAGACAATGAAGAGGTAATGCCATTTTACCCTGCTGTATTTGATACTTAACATGTAAGAACAATTATTTACTTGATTGTTTTCACATTAATTTCACTAATATGATTGTTCACTTTTACACAGATTTCTGGATTTACACATTTATTGAAACATGAGAAAATTACTTCCATAACTTACTCTAGGCCATATTTTTGATTAGATATGAACCATTACCTTTGCAATTGTATAATATCAACGCAAAACTCCAACCCCTTGTATAATTTCAATTGCAAGCCTTGTTTATTATTAGTTGTGTTGCACACTGATTTTCAGGAGCAATTTATTTCAACTTTATTTGTCATCTCAAAGATTTAAGATCACTGTATACTATTTAAATTGACCTGAGTAAGAAAAATTACAAAAACCTACTTATTCTGGCTCAAGGTTTTTAGATGTTTTCACCCTCATAATGCAAGAGGAGTCCAACAAGATGGGCTGAGAATAAACAACTAGTTTTATTTGTCCATTTTGTATGCATACTGGGTTTTTAGATAGAGCAGAGCTATTCCACTGTAATTTTGAAGATGTGAGCTCAAGCAAGTACCTTAGGAAGAGCTTCTTTCCTATGTACAAAGGTTTTGTTTCTCTCCAGTCCTGCTGCCTGATCTGAAATCAGGCCTGGGGCTGAAAACAGTGGCAGTTTGGAGCTGGCCTGGAGAGCAGTCACATTCCTCAGATGGGTGCATCAGGTGGTGGAGTTGTTTGCAACATCAGCAGTGCCAGCCTTCAGTGGAGCCCATGCAAGCTGAGCCACTGCAGAGTCCAGCCTGTGGCTACTGAAGGAGTCATCAGCTCAGACACCTGCATTCTGAGTCCCTGCTCCTCCCTGAGACTGAAAGCTCCCTGATAGGAGCTTCTTGCAACTAATGTCAATAGTAAGAAAACTGGTTTGAAAATGTACTATGGTTTGCTCACTGATAGGTCTAAGGCAGTGCTTGGCACTTTTATGGAGCACCTGTGATAAAATGTCAGCTGGGCTGCACTGTTGGGTACCAGCTGTGCAGTGCTGCTCTTAATGCTTCAGCTGTCTGTAATGGCTGCAAGATCAGGCTGAAAATCTGGTACCCAGCCTACATTTATACAAGGAGATCTTCAAAAGCTGATTAGGACTGTGAAAGTCAATGTGAAAGCTGAGTCCAGGGTAGCAAGTCTGGGGTAAGAGGCTGAGGGCACTCCCAATTTCAAGCAGAGACATCTCTGTTTCCTGGTCTGTAGAGACCTTGACTTTTCTTGATTGTGTTTTTATTTCATTTTACTTTATTATTTTATTTCCAGCTAGGCATGGCACTCAAATAGCTGTCTACTACTTCAGAATTCCAGATAAACCAAGAGAAAACAAAGCTAAGATTTTTAAGGTTTTACTGGCAAAGAGTGGAAAGATCCTTCACGATCACAGCCAATGTAACTTTGTTAACAAAATCTCCAGGGCAGGCAATGGAGGACTGATCTTGCATGCTGAGTTCATGTCATTTGGAGAGCTGATCCTGCATCCCTGTTCAAAGGATGCTGCTTACACAGACATGTGACAAAGCCAGAGCAGCAAATGATGTGCTGTGCTGGAGGTTTGGTGTGATCACAGGCTCACACCATCTTGTGCCACCCAAATCCAAATTAACTGCAAGTATGAAATGAAATAGTTTAGTGAACTGTGTAATTTTGCAAGTATGATTTTCCTGGGGCTCGTGTACTTGAAGTGCACATACAAACTGTCTTTAAACAATCTAGCTTGAGTAGCAGATGCTCCTCAGTGTTAGTTGTGCCAAATACTGCACACAGTAGTTTTGGACACTTTCTGGCAGCTTGAGCTGACCTTGTGGAGCTCCACTTTCATAAGACTGGACTGTTTTTTATCTCTTATGTTAGAGGCAATCCAACAGCCAGCTGCTGCTATCAGCAGCATAGGAATATTAACACTTGCAGTGATCAGACTTCATGTTCTGTACCTCAATAAGAGATAAGTAGAAGCTGTTGACCTTCAAAGCTTGATTTTCATGCCAATGAGATCTCCTCAGTGTGAATCTCCAGTCTTGGGACTGCAGACTCCAGCTGTCAGGAGGGAGTCCCAGCTGGCTGACTCCAAGCAGACTCACCTGCTCCAAACCTCCTTGTCTGATCACTCTTGTCTGATTCTTGCAGCAGTGCAAAGGGGATTATCTCAGCAACCTTCACTGCTGAAATGTCCTGGGGTCCAGTGAAAAATGGATTAGTTTTTTTTGCATTAGTTGAATTTTTAGTGGGAAAGAGCTTCACCAAACTCTAGTGTATGCTTTTCACCTGGTTGGAAGTTACCTGCAGAATGCCAGATTTTGTTCTCCAGAGAGTGGAGGATGTCCCTGCCACCAGCTTGTTTTGGTTTGGTCTGCTGTGGGCAAGATGTAGCAGATCAATTCAAAGACTTTTATTCCCACAGTGCCATACCAATTTATGTTATGTGATGGGCTTTCTGTTTCTGCCCTGCCACACCTAAACCACTTCTGTTTGGGAAGTTGGTATTTCCCTCAAAGACTCTTCTCTTGTAAGCTCCCTGTTGTGACACACTAGGGTCAAGAGAACAGGAGAATCACATTATTAAGTTTCAAGTTTTAATAAAACTGAAGTCAAAGGCTTTCTACAAGAGAACCATGAGTTTTGTTTGTACTATTCAGAAATATACCAGCAGAATTCTGTGTACAGATGTTTTTTAGTTGGGGTTTTTTAGTGAGCTATGTATAAGGGAGATGTCTTTCTAAATCTTGGGCTATTTTTGATTTATGGCTCCACTGTAAGGTGGTAATCTTCAGTAGAAGTTCTGCAATGGAAAATGGTTTGCATTGTGAACTTTGACAAATCCTAGACTCCAGATGCTTTAAAGCAATCTGTTTTATTATATTCATGCATTATTACTGCTGCTGCCATGTGATTTATTGATGTAGAAAAATGTCACAGTTGTAGATGTAACATCCAGTGCATCTTTGAACCAAATATCAGCAAGTACTATGGTCATTATCTAATTGTATATTTGAAGGTATTTTCTTTTGCTGTTTAAAGACTGATGTGTATCAGGGATAAATGTGTATTTGTTTACTGCAAGCAGGGATTTTACCACATCTGCAAATTCATTTAGGGAAGATGATTGTTGTTGCTAATTGAAAATAAGAACTGGTGGAACTTTGGTTTATTATTTTTGCTTTGTGCTGCTTGAGCATAGTTGCCCAGCAAATCTAATTCCTAATTAATAGTTTATGAGGGATTGGAGATCTAATCCCATTTTAAGATGTGCAGAAAATTGAGAGTATTTCAGAAATTCAGGAATTCTGTTCAGGAAGCAGTGAAGGGTCTTAGGAATGCCAGACCAACAAACTTTCACTACAGAATGCAGATTTACATACTTCCTGGTGAAGAGCAGTTTTTCAAAACTGAGGAGAGGCTCAAGTGCTGCCAGGCTGACAGAGTAGCTAATTGGTTTGTATGAGACTGAGTGAAATGATGGTTGAAGAGGATGTTGGTTGACTGTAGACTGGTAACATGAAAGTTACAAGGAGAGCATATGAAGTTACCAGAAAGGAATCCACATGCCTTTCCAAAAGGAAGTAAAAATTACCCTCTTGCACACTATTCCTGTCATGTGATTTCTTCTGTCTTTCCATCTGCCACTGCTTTTACAAATAATTCAGTGTCCAACTGATGCTGTTTTGATCCACCAGAATTTCTACTGCAAATTCATTCCACATCTGGTAACCAGTGAGGGCTTTTGGACAGGGGCTTCCAGTTGTTTCCTCTGGAAGGAATTCTGCTTGCAGATGCCAGAATGTCTTAAGAGTCTTAAATCAATCTGATGCAACTGGATACAATGGAGGACCTGCATCAAAATTATATTCCTACAAGTCAAATGCTTGTTGTCAATGTGCCCATTGAAGCCCAGTGCATACATGTAAACACCATGCCACAATTGAAATCAATATGGAAGATGAAGAAAGTAACTGAAAGGTTTGTTTCAAAACTCCAAGAGAAATTAAAATTCAGATTTTTTAAATTCATATTTTAATCAATTTTTCCTCATTCCTAATTACAAACAACTCAGAAGAGTAAATATTCCCTGAATATGACATGATGGTTTTTTATTTGATTATATGAACCTGCAAAAATAAAAGCCTATAAAAAAAACAAATATTTTAACTTACTCTAACTTTTCTCAGAAGTGTGAATTTTTACTTGTTTTAAGTGTTGAAATAGGTATAAAGAGTATGGGATCAGTGTTTCTGGGATTTACTCCCACAGGCCATTTTCCTAAAGTTGGTACTTTCATGGATTTTCACATTGTCAAGATCAGACCTTTGAGCCCTCTTGTAACACACTGATGCTTTCATTTGACAGGAGTATTATTCTGTAAAATATGTACCAAAGGCACATTTTGCCATCTATTCTGACACTATATATGCATGCTAAATGTACTGCATATGTATTGTATGTGTGAAGCTATGTTTTATTTACACACACTACACATAATACAGGTATCAACCATTTGACATTATAATCTTGTGATAACTATGTGATATAAACTTACAGATTAGCAGTAAAATACTTAATAAGTTGAACAACAAATGAGTAATTATTATGTATGAACTTAAGGAATGCATTTTTAGGGATTTTCAAGTTCTTGCTTATGTAACTATTAGAGCTGAATACTTCTGCAACTAGGCAATTGATATTTTCCCTTCCAAAGTGAAGGAGCAAATTTTGAGCCACTGGGATAAAGATGACTTTCAAAATATGCTTGAATGCTTTCAAACTTGTTGCATGGAAAACTGGTCTATAGCTTGTCATTCTAAGGGAATCAAATACATAGTGTTGATATATGGTTAATAAGTTAAATCAAACTTTACTATGACTACAAAGAAGAAACACAAGAAAAAAGAAAAAATGGAAATGCTTAAAGAGAGAAGATTATTGGAAATGTCTGGAGGACCTGGGATCATGAGTGATACAATAAGACATGAGAGCCTATTTATGTAATAGAGAAATGCCAGTTTGCCTACTTCTGCTTGTAAATGAATTGTTGGAAGAAGGAGTGTAAGGGGAGGGTGAGCCATCAGGTGATGAGGTTCACAGAGAGATGTTTTCCTGCAAAATCTAGTCAGCTAAGAATAATTTTAGATTTTTAATGGGTGTTGAGGGGAATTAGGTAATTCCTAGGCTAGTGAAAACTTTCTGTCTATGGATTTACTGATGTGAAAAGATTATAGGGTGTAAATGAACTTCAGACAAAATTCTTAGCCTTTGTTTGCTTCAGTAAAATTCATTATTCTGAATAAAAATGTCTAAATTTTAGTATTTTTAGTAGACTGTGGCCTATTGAATATCTTCAGTTTTATTATGCCCACCTCTAAAGACTATACAGACTGGATGGAATAAAACAAGCCCTGGTAAATGTGAAACAAGCATCCCATAGTATCCTTCCATTGGGATCTAGAACAACTTTTGAGTTGTATCAGATACAAATGGTAGCTGAATACTAAATTTTTGTTTAAAGTCAATCTGTTTTACTTTTACAGTTTTATTCTGCTTGTTTCATTTTTAAAATTTATCTTAATTCAAAACTAATTTCAGAAAAGAGAAGTGTATTCTAACTGTGAGTTATCAATCCAATGAATCTGAAGCATATTCTGAGTGTTGAAGCATCTGTGCCCAAAAGCACCTAGACAAAACTTTTATCTTCTTGCAGGGTGAATTATCATCCCTAATAAGAGGGTCTGCTGCTTGAGTTTAACCTGGATCTGTTCTCCTTGATTATTATTATCAATGAATGTCCCATTGCAGCAGGAAACTTGAGCTGCTCTGATAGAAGCAAAAGTGACATGCTCTGTTGTGACATTTCTGTGTCACTGAAACATGGACATGTTAGAGTTCTTGTTCAACTGAAGGTTATACCCTTGATCCTTTCCCTACTTGATGTATTGTTTTTGTCTGTTTCTTTCTAAGTTGGCTCAGAAGGGTATGGATGCCTACCAAAACTTTTTTCTTCTGGGCTGGATGTTAAGAAATCTGTAAGTGAAGCTCAGTTAATCCCTTTGATGCCTCTTTGCTGCTGCATCCATGAGACCTTATCCTAACCCTAGCACTGTGGCTGAGTTATCAAAAAACATCACATTGTCAGCCTCAGTCACTTTGCTGATCTTTGTGAAGAGAATAAGATTCTGCAGGCATCCACAAAGCTGAATGGCAAGCACCAGGATCATGTTGGGTATTGCATATTATTTCCCATATATCATATATGATCTGAAAAGCAAAGACTGTACTGTATGAAGAAAGAGTAGAAAGACATGGTGATCAATGGCTGCCAGTTCTTACATGTGCATAGGGAAATCGAAAATAGCAAACCCAAGCTAGGTCTGGAAAAGAAAAAGGGAGCTGAACCTTTGTATTTTCTTGTGATTTGAAGAAAAAGGTGGTGTTCTAAGATGACTGGGTGGCTAGTTTTCAAAACAGAAACATGGGACACAGCAGCTTGAGAAAAAACTGCTTTTCCAAAGCAGAGCATATTTTTTATCTTTGCCAGTCATTAGAAGTGTTTCTGAATACAAGCCCTTCACGGAGGAGTTCATGCTGGAATACTCTGAGCTGGTGATGATACTAAACTTCACCCAGCTTATGAAAACTCTGAGTAATTAGTAGGTATGTGGCCAGTGATATTTTTGCACCTTTGCCTGTTTAATCACAATGTTTTGTAGAAGACAGTGCAGCCAAATGAGCGCTGGAATGCACAGCAGTGGAACAGGAATATTAGTACATAAAGTGTGTTTAAAACACTTACTCAATGTACAGCAGGGTTTAATGGGAGTTAGGTGTGTGTGGCTGACAGGTCTTGTTTTTCAATACTGTCTCTTTCAAAAAACTTTTTTTCTGATAGGTTTTTTGAGTTATTCTTATGGCAAGGACATGGAGCATTGAGTTCAGAGGTGCAGCATGTGTGCTGATAAGCAGTTACTAGAGCATGAAGAAAGAATACCTGATTTTAGAAATGTGGTATGTGTTACATTTATACAAAGGGAAGCTTAAAAAAATTAACTTTATGGCAGCATACAGAGTATTAATGACACCAGTTGTAAAATGCTGATTTTATAAGTATAATCTATTATGCTTTCTTTGATCCAGTGTTACAAATTAGGATCACTCATGTCAGGAGATTAAAACCTCTTTGTCTCCCTTTGATATCAAACTATTCTTTCCCAGTACCTTTTATCTTGCATAGCAGTGCTGAGTTTCACAGCATCTTTGTCAGTTCGCTTGTGTTATTTGTAGCAATCATTTAATTTGTTTTAGAACTGATATTATTTAGTCTGACTGTCATTTGCAACAGAGGCTCTTTAATATCCTAAAAAAGTTGAGAGGCTTTGGTGTTAGCTGAGTAAGCATATGAATAAGAGAGAAGAGAGAAGAATTTTCGGACCATGGTGAGCGTGCATGATAGCTAAATTGGACAGAAAAAGAAAAAACCTATACAAGTCAAAGTGAGATTGTACATCAGAAAAACTACAGCAATCTACTGAAAATTAGTAGATGATAGTCATGAGAACCTTACAGTGAACCACAGGTACCAGCTTCCCTGAAGAACTGAAATATGAACTTGGAGAAGCTTGTAAAAGATACCCTCAGGGAATCTTCCATTTTTTCACTATGATACCTTTAATCCTAGAATTGTCAAGCCACATGGAAAATAATAGGACTGAATAGTTCAGTCAGTTAAAAGTTAGTATTATTTTTTTTCTCAAAAATATTAGGTGTTTCTGCTTTTCTGGACCTGTTAGGAATTGTATAAACTTTAAAACAAGTGAAGTCAAGTAATGAATCTGTATTGCTGTTTCTTTTTAAATTTAGGATCATTATCTCTGACTAAGCAGACTCTATTCAGTAAAATGAATTAATTTAAATACAATATTTTTAACAGATGATTCAACGAGAGGCGGAAGTGAAGAATAGGGTAACTGCTGTGGCCTTGACAGACTCAGTTCACAATGTGTGGCATCAGGAAGTTGGGAAAACCATTCGAGAGTGGATGCGAGAGGTAAGGCCTTTTTTTAAAGATTTTGAGTATTTGCATCTGTGTATGGCTGAATGAACATGTCTGGGTGTGAAAGACAGCATAATACAGAACAGTGGAAGTCATGTATTCAAACCATCCACTAAAATAACCAAGATTAAAGCCATTTCTGAACTGCCAAGTTAGCAGTCAAAATACGAAGCACCAAGCCCAGAGTTTCTCCCTGATGTGCAGCAAAATAAAGACACGCCAAGGAAGCCCATGCAGTGCCTGGTACCTGGAGCAAAGTCCTGGGTGCACCCCGTGCTGCTGGTTTGATCTGGCAATGGTGCAAAATCCTCTTTAAGCTCTTCATGACTCAGTTTGATGATTTGCACTTCTGGCAAAGTATCCTTCCTCACAGCAGCTTTTTGATATGTAATTATTCCTGTAGAGCTCAGAAGCTCTTACACTTAGGTATGGGGTTGCTGAGATTCTAAAAATCATGTTTTTAGAGCAGGACCAGCTAAACTACTGTTTATGAGTCTCATCCTCACCACATCAGGCTCATCTCTGTTTTCTGCATTCCCATGGCAGAACACTAAAACAAAAGGTACACTGAGTGAATTTAAACAAGTCACATTCTAAACTTTCTTTTATGCTTGACTTTTTCTCATGGATTTAGTGAAACTTCGTGTATACAGTGCCTATTCCTGACTTAACCTTAAAGTTTTATAGGCCACGACTGATGGGAATAGAGGATCACCTGGGATGCAGCCTGACAGTTCTACTTAAGTGTTAAAAATATAAAGAATGGTAACCCCTACAGGCTCTGTCAGAGAAATCCCCATTTTCTTTATGAGAAATCAAAACCTTAAAATATGTGTTATGAAGTAAAACTGAAATTTTAAATCCTGTAATTTGAATCTGACAACTCCATTTTTCTTTAAGCATTTAGTCTGAATAAAAAAAGTGCATTACCTTTAATTTCATTTGCAGAAAGTAGATGTTAAAGAATAAGTTAAATGATTAATGGCCTAAAAAGTGGATGGAGTGTCATAACTTACATTAGCATTAAAAATCTCCTATAAGAAAGAAGAATTTTACATATGTGAAGTGTGGCTGAGTGGTATTAAGACTAGCATATCACCTGGATATCTCTTAGTTTAATCAGGTTTAAGGCTAGTGGTAAAATGAATAATAATTAAAATATACACCTAATCGCTGCCTGTCTGTAGGGCTAATTGCTGTCATTGAAAGAATGAATTGTTAAAATAAAGTAATTCTTCATTGGAGCTATCTCTCCTGTATTACTGGTGGCCTATTTTTAGTACCTATAGATGTCATGAATTTTGAATTTATTAGGAGCTGTGATGAATGATAAAACAAATCATCCATTTACATATCCTGACACTGCTTTCGAGAATACTTATTTCTTAGAGCCAAGTGTCACATTGTATATAAAAGCTAGTTAATTGTGTGCTAATCTTCTGTATTATCTCCAGCTCTCTGATGTAGTGTTCTATCAGTAGTTAATATTAATTTTACTTATTTCAAATGATTGTAATACTTAATAAAAATTCTACTTCTTTTGTAATTTCTACCACCTTACATTTGCAATTTCACATTCAGCTGTTAATTAAAATTACACATGCAAATCATAAAATTATAATGCTTTATTACTTTAAACCTTAAAACCATCATGAAATACTTCCATTTTAACATTTTTTTACTAAATATGTTGTATTACTGGGTAGTGTGTTTGTTTTTTTCTCTTTCCATTGAGTTCAATAGTTTCATTGATCTACTGTTTCTTACAAAAATCTGCCATGCTTTGTGAACTTCACTTTCTAATCTCATACAGCAACCCTTCCTTTATGTTGTCCCTGCTCTCCCTGGTCCCAGAACAGTAGGGTTGCCTTGACAAATCTATTCAAAAGCCATTCCTCGCCCTTTATTGGTGGGGACTGAAGCCTTTGAAATTCTCTCCTCACTGCAACACAGCTGACATCTTCTTCCAGACAGAATGAATTAAGGAAATACAATAAGATACTTGATCTACCAGTCAAGGATCTTTCCACAGTGAGGACGGACTCCATGGTGCACAACTAGGGCAGCAAGCATCTACAAATGCACAATACGTGCTGTTTACCAGGAGAGAACTCATCCATTTTTACTATCATGAACTGATGTTATTATTTTTTTTACAAATCTGTCTGAAAATTGATCAGGTCTTTCCAAAAAGTTATGTTGGTATTTTTACCTTTTCCACTTAATGAAGTTAATCAAGTTTTCAGAAAGGAAAAACTCAGATTTTCAATAGAGCAAGGAATGTAGATCTTGTTGTTCAGCTGGTAATCTTATTGAAAATGTACTATTGCTTTATAATTAAATCTTCAATTTGGTGTCCTTTTATCATGTTTTATTGAAAACATATTATTTAATACTTCGATTTATGGACTACTCTGAATAGATACATTCGGAGCAAAGCATTAGAAAATTCATGGTAAATTCATTCTACTCAGAGGTTCAGGAATGAAAGGTAAATATAAAGACTTCCTGAATACAATTCCCCAGAGACCAGTATTTGCCTTTTTTTAATGTTTGCTCACATTCATCTCGGCTGTATTTCTAATTATTTTAATATTAATCTGCTATCTTGATGTTTTCTGTTTAGTTATAATGTGTTGTTTCATATTTTCACGAAAGTTCCACAGTGTACTCCATCAAAACACCTTGAAAAATTCTGGTTTCTCAACGTTAGCAAACAAGCAGGCTCAGTGTTTATTCCAACGCCTGTTTATATCAACACCAACTCAGAAAATCTTAAGACTAGTGTAGTTCAGGCACTAATTGGTCTAAGCACCTACTCGAGTCCAGTGGCACTCAAAGTAGCACTTAAAAAGCATGATGCTTAGGCTTATTGCAAATCTGCTGAATTATTTTCTTACTCTTGCTTGTTTCGCATGAAATTACAGTATTTCATCTTCAGTGAGTGTTAGTGTAGTGTCCTGTCTAATTGTTATTGTGACTGCTGCATAAATTAGTTTGAGTATTTTGATGTGATCATTATCCTCACTTACAACATCTGTATTTATTTTTGCTCTGAGTTTTTTGGCTAATCCCAAGAACTGCTTGCCTGCTCTTACAGAACTGCTGTAACTGGGTGTCCAGCTCGGAGCCGCTGGACACGTCGGTGGAGTCCATGCTGCCCGACTGCCCCCGTGTCTCTGCAGGTACATCCCTTTGTACATGTGTATGCCCAGAAGAGCCTGTTCAGTTAAAAATGCATTTGGTTTTGACTGCATTTTAATCCAGCAAGATGTGGCTGAAAGCATATGGCTGCTGATATTTATTATTAGGAGTGCAGCCCACTCCTTTTTTTTTATTTTTTTCTTTTTGCTTTGCGTGGGATTTAAGTGTTTAAGTTCTCTTACCTACTTGTTGCTTGAATTTTTTCTAGTTTTCCTTTCTGTTTAAGTAATTGGTAGCATTATATGTAGGAGTCTAAGAAAAATAATAGTGATTACAAGAACTGGGAAATTTACCATAGCTCCTTGAAAAAGTATCTAGTTCTGTGTAGGCAACAAGGTTTTAAAGAAGTACATTAATGAAAGTTACAGTTAAAATAAATGAGCCACTTTCCTGAATGCTGATCAGCAGAAGACTAGTTTACATAGCAAATGATTTGCAGCATCCAAAAATGTTGATCTGAGTTTTCTGTTGTTTTGGATATACTCAGCTATGCTTTTTCATTATTGAGTCATACATTACAAGAAGCACATGAAGTAATACAGAGATTTTAGTTAAATGTCTGATAATTCCAGAAAGTAGATGTAGTCATCAGTGTGAAAGGAAAATCTCCAGTCTCTGTAGGAAAGTAATCTGAAATACATAAAGCAGTTACTGAACTTTCGTGCATGATTATCAGGTTTCCTAAAAGCCATAGGTAGCATATTTCTGTAGAATATGAAACCAAGTTCAAAGGAAGGCACAGCCTGTACAATATTAATTTAAAAGCTGAAACAATATTTGACCTTGCTCTCTGGGATGTTGTTCATTTGACAAGTTAGTTTCATGTCTGTCTGCATTTGTGATGTTGTTAGTGAGACTTAACCTTGCAGATAAAACTGAGTTTACTACAGGATATTTTTAAGTTGTGGAAAATTTAGGACTTCTTTATTTGAGATCTCACAACAACCAGAGATTTTAATTACATTTCTGCTGTGGTTGGGGATCTCATTGTGCACATCCTCAGCTCTGTACAGACACTTGCAATAGAACTGACATTGTTCTTCCATGCTTTGGAAAATGATATATTACTAAAATTTTCATAGATTCAACATTCATTTAGCAACTTCTTGCACTTTTAGGTGAGATTACTGCAGTTTAAGAGAAAAATATCTTTATTGGTATTCTTTAAAATGAGATTCACTTCCAGTCTCTGACGTCTGTTGCTCCTGTGAAGGACTGCTTGTTATAGTGGTCATTTTAGTCAGGTTAATAAGGGTTTGGACAGCAACTGGTCAGTATTTACTGTACACTGGCCAATACTGAAAATCATCCATCAGACCATCTCTTCCCTTTCTTTGTATTCACCTAATATAAATAATCTAAAAGGTATTCTATAAAATAAGTCCTACTTAAAAAGCAGACTGATGCTTCATTAGAGCTGTAAATTATAAGTCTTGATTTTACTTTTCTGTTGAAGATGAGTCACAATGGCCTTAGTGTTTTTGCACCACTTAATGAATTCCCAGGCTGCACTCCAGGGGTAGAAGAATTAATTTAAATGGGGTAAAATTTCAGCCAGTAAAAGTTGGGTATTTGTATTTGGTGCATACATTGAGATAAATTAAGATCTCTAGTATCTTATATGTTCTCAACAGAGATTTTTGATAAGGAATTAATGTCAAATAATAATGTAAAAAAGTATTTCCAGGCTAGTTTTTGTAATACAAATATAGCCTAAAATAGTGTAACTTCATGTGACTGCTCCTGAATTATCAGTTTGCTCACATGATTTTGTTTGTATTTCTGATAATCATCTCTTACACGGGCAACTGTAAGACATTTACAGAGAACCAAGTGAATAATTTGTAGTGTCTTTATATGAGCAACGGTATAAACCTGCATTAGAGTAATATGCAATGAATTTATTAAATATTGCTTGATGTAGGAGCATTATTGTTTAATGTGAGAGATTTTATTTCACTCTTTTGAGAGTTGCGGTACTGAAAGAGCCCACACTCAAATCCTGGCAGCATTGCCCTTGGTATTTCAATGAATGACAATGAGAGCAATCAGAAAAATGACAGATCTTTTAAAATAAACCTTTTGCAGTAGAAAGATACACTTCTGTGCTTGGAAGCCCATCTTTTATCTCTGTTTGCATTGAAAATAAGTTCAGAAGTAACTGCCTCATGGTCACATCTCCTGACCCAGCTTTTCTAAAAAGGCTTTGCTGTTCAGCCATTCAGTATACTGGGTTTTGCAGGCAATCCTAGTTGATGAGCAGTTCCCACTGCAGATTATCTCACAGTCTCTTCCTTGCTTTTCCCTTAAAATCACTAGAGACAAAATAAATGACCATCAAACTGGAAAAATTACTTGTATTTCTAGATAGAGTTGTTAAAACTTTTGATTGAAGAATGTTTTCTATAATTGATGCATGTCTAAAAAGGAATTAATATACGTTAATTGAATGTTGAGAGCATGAGAATAATAATAGAAAAAGCAAGCCGTAATAACCATATCTGTTCTTGTGGTAAAAGGTACTTTTTGGGTCCCACCTTCAGTGTGTTTGATCCATGTCTCAAGATGGTGTCATAATTTAATATCTTCTGACATCTTGTTGGTGGCATGGACAATGAGTTTGAGTGCCCCCTCAGCAAATTTTCCAGCACCACCAAGCTGCATGTTGCAGCTGGCACACTGGTAGGAAAGAATGTCACCCAGAGGAATTTTGAGAAGTGACCTGCAGAAGAGAAATGGATCCCATAAAATTGCACAAGTCCAAGTGCAAGGTCCTGCACATGGGTCCAGGCAATCCCAAGCAGGAGTACAGGCTGTATAGGCAGACAGTGACAGCAGCTCTGAGAAGAGTGGTAGACAGTTGTTGGTTGACAAAAAACTCAACATGACCTGCCAATGTGTACTTCCAACCCAGAGAGACAGCCATGTCCTGGGGTGCATTAAAAGCAGACCAGCAGGTCCAGTGTATGAGGTTATTAACCTCCAGAGCTCTTATTTGAGGCCTTTGAGACAGCCCAACAGTAATTTAAAGTCCTTAGTAAAGCGAGCAAGGCAAGGTACAAGACACAGGGCACCAAAATGTGTGGTTATTAAACCTCCAGAGCTCTTGGCCCCTACTTTGTCAGGTTATCTTAAATAAGCAAAGCAGCTAATAGTTGCTAAAAAGGTTATTTATTACAAAACATCTCTTATTACAAAGCACATCAGTCTCAAAAGGCAAACAGAAAAGCAATAGCAAAAGCAGTAGCAAAGCAAGTGGCAAGAATGGTGGCAATAAGCAGATGGCTAAAAGCACCAACTCTCCCCAATACAAACTCTTGTATAGGATTTTCCCACCAAGCTAAGATGCAAACTTGTACCACCCTCCTTAACCTGTTAGAATTCTGGTTTCTTAACATGCCAGGTTATGTATGGACTATGCATGCAACCTGTCTTGTTCTATCTGAAAAATGTGAGCAATATTTTTATTATAGTTCTATTATGTCTATGTACTGTCTACAACCATAGTCCTGAAGCCTCCATTGAAAACACCAGGATGTTTCTCAACCTTCACTAGAACTCACACTGCAACTTTGGCATTTGAAACCTTTCACTTACTAAAAGCATTAGAGCTCACCCTAAAACTTACTAACATACTTCTACTTAAGTGTCTACTTTATGTGTGAGTGGCCTAATGCACTTCAGTGCATGCACAGGTTTTAATTCAATCCCTGTGCTCTGATTTTTCTCTGAAGAATTCAGAGAGATTCCTGACTCACTGACTCCAACACAGCTGGTGGTTCTGCCCCTCTGCTCTGCTTTGGTGAGACACCATCTGGATGTCTGCATCCAGCTGTGGGGAGCTCAGCACAAGGTAGATGGAACAAGTCCAGAGGACCACGGATACTCAGAGGGGTGGAGCACCTCTCCCATGAAGATAGAGTGGAAGAGTTGTTCAGCCAGGAGAAGAGAATGCTCTGGGGGTCCTTGGAACACCTTCCAATATCTAAAGGTGCTACAAGAGAGCAGATGAGGGACTTTTGACAAGGGCATGGTGTGATAGGCTTCAAACTGACAGAGGGTAGGTTTAGAAGAGCAAAGAGAGGAAAGAAACTCTTTGCTTTGAGTGTGATGAGGCACTGGGACAGCAGAGGTTGTGGATGATCCATCCCTGCAAGCATTCAAAACCAAGTTGAATGGGGTTTCTTGGAAGTTTGCACAAATTCCCCTGACAAGGGGTTTGGAACTTTTAAAATCTCTCTCTTATCCTCTTTACTTTCAGCCATAATTAAGGACCTCTGTTAGACTTGAGACTTTCTTCTGTCTCAGTCTTAGCCTACCTTCCGAATGGAATCAAATCAAAATACATCCATACTGTCTCAGAGGAGGTGAATCCATCTCCCATCTAAGAAAATGTAGAGTGGAGAAAGATTAAGACTTCAAAGCAGCCTGTACATTAAAGGTCATCACATGAAATGGAGTAGAATTGGGAGTATTTCTGGTTAGGAGACTGGAGAGATCAGCTTGGAATTTGGCAGAGACAATGGAACAGACGCTTTAATGACACTGCATTGCTGCTAACTGTGGTTGTAGTTCAAGCTGAGTCTTACAGCATTTCTCCTACTTCTGGAGCAGGGAGTTCAGAAGCCCTTGGGAAGTCAGGGCAGGAAGAGCTGGAAGGTGATGGGAGAAAGCAGATCCATGTATCTGCATTCATCTCTGATGCAGTTCAGGAATTGAATCACTTTGATTTCAGGATAGTGGCTTGAATTTCACCCCAGGAAAGGTATTGTTATAAATTTTGCCAGGTGAATGTGGCCTTTGTTTTCCTGAATCCTGTTTGCATTTTTAAGCCCATGTTTTTCTGCCAGTGAAAGCTTGTTATTTGAGAGAGATGATTAAACTTCTCAGTATTTTGCCAAAGTGGATATGCACCAACTCTCATTTAAAATAATCAAGTAAGATGTTACAACATTAGTAAAATGAATTGCCTAATCAAATCTTTTTAAGGCCTTCCTAGTTGGCCCCCAAAATCACTAGTTATTCTGTTAACAGTTGCAGCCAATGTAGTTAAAACATTGCAAAATAAGGAAATTATAACTTAAAAGACAAACAATGGAATGAAACACTGACAGTAATGACGAAAAGTTCTATTCACAGAAGAGCCTAGACTTGAATATATGTCTTTGTAATAAGAGAAAAAGTGCAAGAATTAATTCTTGCAGCTCATTAAAGTAGCCTCAGGCTGGTAGAAGAAAAACAAAACTAATTTTGGAGAAAGGTATGACGTGTGCTGGTGGTGCTCTTGAGTAAGTCTTCAGGTAGTATTTTCTGGTACCAAAAATCAAGGTTGAACTCTGTATTATATATCAAACATTTAAGTACATTTAGGTAAGCCAAGTACAATTTTTCCTGTGTTTATTTCATTTTTTGCTTTGAATTTAGAAATTATTGGCCCCACACCCAAGTGACCCACACTGACTGATCAGTCAGAGCCCTTGTTGCAAAGCTTGTGTTGACACCCTGGAAGCAATGAATTACCCATTGGATTATGGCAGTGGTAGTTCGTGATGGCTTTGCCCAACAGGTGACTCCTGCCTGCTGCTTTAGGAGTTCAGTTGTGTATTTCCACAGAAAAGCCTGTGTTTCTGCAGATGCATCCCATGCTGAGCAGATCATGGGGTTCAAACAGGAGGCTCTCCAGTGAGGTCAGATGGACTCTCCAAAACCACAGGGTCTATGTGAAGGGATAATTGCATTAGTGAGGCTTGTGACAGCTCAAGGGAAGGATCAACTTATTTATTCCTAGCAGCTTTTAACCCTATGTACCAATGCTTCTCTTTCTTTGTTCTTTCTTTAATCAATTTAATGAGGACTGTTCTGGGCTGTTTTCTGATGTTAGCTTTTCATGATTAGGGATGTGTGCCCAGCAGTACAAGAAATAGGAACAAAACCATTCACTTTTTAAAATAAAGCAATTAAGCAATTTTTCCATTCCGTTAAAAATGGTATTTCTATATTCACTAGTCATTCATGGGTATTAATATTACATTAAGCTGTGTTAACTGTAAAGTTCTTTGCATTTTATGTCTTCATGTGCATGTAGTTCTGTCAATAAAAACTTTGGATTTCAGGAGAAAAGATAAAATGCTGAAGCTTTTTTGTCAAAGATGGCAGATTCCTGTGTCTGGCTGTATGTTAATTTAAGATATTTGTAAGATTAATAGACAAGTGGAGGAGTGCAGGAATCTGCAGTGTGAAGCTTGCTTCATCACCCATGTTAACATTCTCATCTGCTGCTAAAACTGGTCCTGCAGTTCCGTTTCTGCTGTTGTACTTTGTCTGTCAGGACTGGAAATTATTATGGTAACTTTGAAGCATCAGACTGTCTTAGCCACAGCTCTGGCAGTGGCTGCACTAAGTCCTACTTTAATTTATGTCTTCTTAGCATGCAAGTAAGTAGCTTTTCTGCTATTCCTGATTTTCTTCAAAGGAACTCTGCTTTTATACTCCTGCTCAGTCCCAGGTGTTGCAGACAGTTTTTCATTTCATGTGTAAACCTAGTTGGATGGGAGCTCTTATATTGTGCTTAGAGTAGCTTAACTCTACAGTGCTTTGGAAAGGACAAAGTCTATAGAGACCTGTTGAACCATATTGCAGATTCTGTTCTGGAGTGCCAGAGACTCAAAAGTAAACATGAAAATGTGAATTGAAATTATTGACTTGAATTGCCAAATGTTGCTTGTGTCAGAGAGTTCAATAACACTCATTCATTTACTGTACTACAAAATAGTTACATGTAGTTGGGGCAGTGCTGATATTGGAGAAACAGTTTCATCAAAAATTAGTCTGGTATTTAAACATATCTATTTATCATTGCAATTCTTGTTGCCCCTGAGACTGTCTTTGTGGTAATAATTAATAATTTAAATAATTACAGTCAGATATTTCCTACTAAGTGTTTGACACTGTCTGCTGTGACTGTTGTTTCTAATACTATTCTATACTATAGTGCTATCTCATTATTGCCTTATATATCCACATTTGCACATTGTCAGGTCTTAACTCCAGTGCATGATTGCAAGCTCTCCTAGAGCTCAACACCTGAAAGGAAGTGTTCCCTGAGAGATATCCTCCAAAATTCAATAGCAAAATCTTAATTTCTGTTGACATAAAATCCAAAAGATGTTTCACATTTCTGATTTCATTTTCTGTTAGAATCCAAATACAGATCTGAATTTGGATTTGGATTTGTTAGAATCTTTCAAAAAGTTCCGTTTCAGTTGAAAACCTCCCTTTTTTCACAAATGCATACAGTTTAGGCTGGGAAGGATATTTAGAGCACTTACTGTCCACTTTTAGATACAAGTCTTTAACTTTTGACCAGATATTATATGGAAATTTTAAAATTTACTTTGGTAAAAAAGTAAAGAAAAAAGTAAAGAAAATGTTTCTTCCACTAAGTCATTCAGTCTTGGCTGGAAGAATTCAGGAGATGGGAAATCCATTGCTCCCTTCCCTTTAACACCTTCAAACTGTGAAGAAGATTGGTTTATTTCTTATTTGGTTTTGTCTGATCTCAAATTCCAAAGATTAGTTCTCATTGTGCCTTTTCTACATTAAATTAAACAGCTATTCAGTACATTTGCTTTTTCTCCCTATGAATTACATACTAGCATTGAGTCAGCACAGCATTTTCTTTTGAAAAATGTAATAAATTGAGTTCTTTAAGTCTCAGTGGAAGTTAATATCTCCAGGTTTCAAATGCTTTCATACATTTCTCTGTAGCATCTCCAGTCATTCAACTTCTTTGAGAGAGACCTGTCTACATCTTACTAATGTAAGATCAAGTCTTTGCTACCTGATTCTCTATTTCATTAGGCAGCAGTTATATTTTACACTTTTATCACCAGGAACTTGCCCTTTCTAGAGCTGCTGTGTTTTGGCTCAATTTTAAGCTAGTATTAGGAAACACTACAAGTACTTTTTTTAAAAAATAAGCCAGACAAACACACTAACATGAGAAGAAAAAAGGCCATCACCTTTCTTGTTAATAACCATCCCATCCATCTTCACATTTACATAAGTTTTACTAACAGTGAATTTGTATATATTTCATGTGTGGTTGAATTGCCATAGGACACCCCAGCAATAACATCTCCATTCAACAGTGGTTTCTCCATGATAGCTGCATTTGCTGATTTCTTACTCTGCAGGTTCTCAGAAACATGGAATAATACTGACTTGCAGCCATTTCTCATGAGTAAACAATTCTAGAGTTATTCTATTTGTCCCCTCGTGAATTTGTGAAACATTGACCAATTTCTGCCTAAGTTGAAGTTGTAGTTAAATAATGAAGTTGTAATTAAGTTCTGCAGCTTTTGTGGTAATACTTTACAGCATAGAAGAAAAGTGAGAGATATATCTCCCTAGTAAAAGGAAGACATTTTAATGTCTCTCTTGAAAGACAAGGGGGAGTAACTCACATACTAGACACAGTACCTGGAATCAAACAGCTGGCAAAGCAGCAGTTATCACCAGTCAAGCAGGAAAAGTAAGGGCTCCACTGTAATGACAGTCCAGAAGTTTCATGGGAAGCCTGGGAAGAGCAAAATTCAGTAATTGTTGAAAACAAAGGAGAGAAAACACTTTCTAAAAGGCCTGCTTAACTGATTTCATGTTTTTACTAAGCCAGGGGCACTGATGCTGTTGGATGTTCTTTTGTCATCCAGCAACTTTCTAAAAATACCATTCGTTCATTTATGTTTAAATACCACATCTTGATTAAATTTACCAATCTGATTCCTACTTTGAAGAAAAAATACACTTTTTGCAGCATGTATGTTGCCAGCAGAGGCTTCTCTTTGTCCTGTCCCACCAGTGTCATCAGGTCAGGTTCACAGGCCCCAGAGAGCCAGCCACTTCTCTTCATCCAGTCAAAACACTGCTGAAAATGGTAGAGTCATGGATGATATTGCACATTTTTGTCTATGAGCACTTTTCATTGTCTTTGGAAACTCTTAATATTTGTTACCACCCATCTCCTGAGGTTATACCTTTGAGGGTGGGGAAGCTCCCCATGCATTGCAGAGGTGTGCCCAGAAAGAAACTTAGCCCGTTCACTGTTTTGCCAAAGTTGTCACAAAGCTCCTCAATAGCATCTTCTCCTGGGCTTTTTTCTTGTATTAATTTGTGTGCATGATAGACCCAACATCAGATTTTATCCTTATTGCTAATAGCAGAGCACCACATCCTCATCACTTCTGTGCACTTGAATCAGCCTAAATAATAGGGTAATAAGGTAAACCTAGGTAATAAGCAAATTTTTAATACTCCAGGTATACAAATTATTTGAGCAACCACCAGTAACGGCAAATTTGGCTTCATGGCCATGGTTAGACAAAAAACAAGAATTGGAAAAACTCGCTGTGGCATAGCATTAATTTCATCATTCCCTTCATTTTTATTTGCCAGATAAATTTATTTGCAGCACATGGAGATTAAATCTGTATTCTCTTTGCGTCTTTAGCACCCTGCCCTCAAGCAGCTAATGGAAGAGTTTTCTGACTGCTCCAGCTAGCTCTCAGCTGAGAAGATTGGTTTGCCAACCTGTGAGATAACCAAAACATGATAAACATCGAGTTCCACTGTGCCATTTTTAGAGACCCTTTCCAGAGTATATTTGCACTTTAAACTTTCTCCTATCAAGAAACATTTGGAAGGGCCAATTTTCTGTAGAAAGGACTTTTAATTTTTTGAGAACCTGTATCAACAGCTAATCTTGTTGTGTTGATATACAGGAATAGTTAAAAGACTTGTATTAAAAGCATTGTGATTATTATATAGTTAATAATAATAATACTAATGAAAACAAACAAATGC
The DNA here is from genome assembly GCF_903797595.1 of Erithacus rubecula. Classification (NCBI taxonomy): domain Eukaryota; kingdom Metazoa; phylum Chordata; class Aves; order Passeriformes; family Muscicapidae; genus Erithacus; species Erithacus rubecula. The sequence continues at coordinate 1,913,543 of NW_027635944.1, forward strand.
TAAGAATTCAAATGCTCTTTGGTTACACAGGTAGTGCTAAGGACAAGGCTCATTTAAACAGACATATTCTTATATTACAACATGCAAACATACTCTATGAAATAATTATTTATCATACATATCTTAATATTATGAAAAATTATGTTTCACAGTGAATACTTTTATTTATTGAATAACGTTTACTAAGTGGCATTTTTTAATCTATATTTCAATTCTTATGTGAAAGACATTTCCCCACACATCAATTCTTTTATTTCAGATAGGTTTGCAAGACATACCTACAACATGCATATGGTTAACAGAATAAACTATTTTAGATTATATTCATAACTACTGCTGTGATAAGTAGTCAGTTTGAAGATAAATGTCATGTACTTTTACACAAACACTGTTAAGTGCCCATTATTGCTTTTAAAACAAGGCTTGTGCAAATGAGGCAATGTGTGTAAAAGTTCTTACGACTTTATCTGAGACTTTTATGTTAATATATTGTTTGAAATTATAAAATGCACACAATGCAATTCATTGTACCTATAAATAAAACCCACATGTATTTGAAATCTGAAGGCCAATTTTGGCTCTTAAATATTTACATGATTATCTGAGTCTGGCAGACCTTACCTCTGGCTTTGCCTTGCTGGGCAAGCAGGTTGTCTTTCACCACCATCAGTGCTATTATGTCAGAGTTTAAACTATATGCTGTGTTAAACTGGAAGGGCTTTGCATGGAAGGGAGCATTCCTGTCTGAAGGTCTGCATGCTGTGACTGCACTAACAGGATTTTTCCACCGCAGCTGTGCATGCAACAGAAACAAATGGGAGCACAAACATATCTCAAAACACTGCTGCAGGAGCAGGCATCACTTTTTGATTCTAGAGAAATTGAACTTCAAGGACTCATCCTTACTCTGAGTAGTTATATTTGAATGTTTGTTGTTTGGTTAATTTGGAGACAGAGTTCTAGACATCTGTTTATGCAACTTGGTCCATTCAATGAAATCTATCCCCTTTTTCACAAGGGAAACCTCCCATAAAATCCTGTCAGATTAAATAAACACATGTAAAATAATGGCTGAAGTGTAGTATCCAGCAATACTATAGTGGACACTGATAACATTATGTGTCAGAGCTGTGAGATGGGATTTGGATTATTTCAGGAGTATTTTGGATGTTCATGATTTTGACAATTTCCTGCTACTGATTGCACAAAACTTAAAAATTCAGCACAGCTTATAAATCTTAAGAGATTCCTTTTGGCTGCTAGGCACTTAAATCAGCTGCTGCCGAAGATTCCCAGTGGTTTTGTTGGGTCTCTTCTTGTTCCAACAGACCATTATTTTAAACTAAATGCCAAGTGTGAGCTAATGTTTTAAGAGTGTTCTTTTCTTCTTCTGTTAATAGCCCTGGATGAAACTTACTAAACATTTGTGTCATCCTCTGTCTGATATAATTCTTTGATATTATTCCTTACTCTTGAAGCACATGCCTCCTCTCCTCCAGGAAAATACCAGCTTCCCATAAAGATATGAGATCTGCTATGCAGAGGAATGGCTGCAGCTTGGAGAATAAGGATATGAAAGAGCACAAAAGGAACCCTGTGCTATTGACTGGCAATTGGTCACTTTCCTTTGAGATGCTGATTTGAGACCACCTCCACTGATGTGGGAAGTTGGTTGTTGCTTCTCGTGTCACTGGCCTAAGCACTGCACTGTCTTATAGGTGAAGGCTGTCCCTTCCTCATCTGTCTTAAAAAAGAACTGGATCTCCACTGGTTTTTTTAAGGAACAGCATTCCTTGCTTCCAGGCTGCAGCATTCATGGCAATTCTAGTTTCCATTACTTTAATCAGTCAGTCTGTCCTAACTAATTATTTTTGCCAATGCCTTGTAAATGCCATGCATTTGTTTTTTTAAAGTAGATCTTGGGATGGAGAAGTCTCACAAGTGGAGAGGCAGGGTGTTCATTCAAGCTAACCATAGGATTTCTGGTACACTGAGCAGAGGAGGAGTTGGTGACAGATGAAAGGAGAGCCAAAATACTGTTTTTCATACTCTGTCATTTCTGGGTGGCAACAAAGAAAAACCACAACCAACCAGTGGAGATGGCACCAAATGTGATGGGCTTCCCCACCAGCCAAATGCCACAGGTTGTTCTCATTGAGCCAACCAAGCAAGAGCATGCTTTAAATGAAGATATTAGATGCAAAAATGGTCATTAATACCAGTATACCCAGCCTGTGAGAAATTGGGTTAAGTGGAAAACAGATAGCACCGTGGAGTCCATCATGTTGCATGATGTCAGTAGAAAATGTACACACATAGTCTTGGGAATCCTTGTACAGGGTGTCTTTCTTCCAAAGCAGATCAGAGCTCAGCAGAGAAGTGAGGACTTTTTCTGTTATTTTGTGGGTTGGTCATAAGGTTTTTGTTTTATAAAGTTTTAGAAATTCCAGGGGAAATAGAAGTATGAGCGTTTATATCACCTGCTGTCAGACTGTCCCACTTTAGGAGGACTCTTCTAAAAAATACAGGCAAGTCCTGGTTTCTGCCAGTTTGTGTCTTCACTGGAATGACATTTTTATTTGTATGGTTTTAGCTGTATTCACAGCTTGTAGTTTGCACCGTAGATAAATGTTATCTTGGTAACAGAGGTACAATAAGTCCCAGGTGAATTGATTTTCCATCCTCCAAAGCTATTACCAACTGTATAAAGTTTATTTTTTGTAGAAATGAGGGAGTAGAAATTGATCTTGAATAGTTATTCTTTCCATACACAGGCTCTTTCATTACATATTCTGTTAATTCTGGTATGATTTTTGTGTGCTACATGTCTTTTTCTAAACTTTTTCTCTGATTTCATGCCTGACTTTTTTAATGCTACTAAATGATTTACTGGAGCTCTACAAGTGATATTTCATTCACCAGGGAGACTGAGCTGAGTGCTGTCCCCAAATTTGATACAATATTGTGTTAGAATTAATATGGATATTGATGCAAAATTAATGCAAATAGACTCCACATCTAATCCCACACTCCCTCACTCAAGTTCACTGGCAGCAACAGCAAGTTACTTCTTTGATTTCAGTTCTGGATATGCAATATTTATGAGAGGTTGCACTTTGCAGCTTAACTTTGGTTATTGTTATTCCAGTACACATTAAAACAGTTTCTGGAACTGAATTTGTTCTGACACTGTTGTCAGACCCCACTTAAACAAAACTGAGTTTGGGCTTTGGTATGTTTTGCTTGTGGCTTACCCCTGTAAAAGCTACACCACCAGTTTGAAGATGCAGAATATAATTAGCATTTTGCTGGTTGTACCTGTACAGGACTGTGCAGGAGACTTCTCACAGCTCTAAGTGCCTGTGATGTGCAGGGCAGTATTTGATCATCTCACTTCTGCTTTGTATGTCTGCAGAGTCTGGCTTGAGTGCACTGTTAGACTGTAATTGGTATAACTAACAACTAATATGAAGGAGCAGGATAGAAGTCATCACCAGACTTCAAAGGTTTTATTAGATTGGTGGGCAATCTTTTCCCTCATATAGTCTGTTGTTGTGTCTTCTGAGAATGGCTGAAATATTCAATGATCTCTAACCTTGACATGTTAGTCTCCTGTATTTTACTGGTCACATGCAATTTTCTTTTATTTCTGTCTATTTAGATGGGCATGGTCTTTCTGATCATGAAATCACAGGCTCATGAAGTGGTTTGGGCTGCAAAGGACCTTAAAGATCAGGTAGCTCATACCCCTCACCACGGGCAGGGACAGTTGTCTCCCTTTTCCATTCAAATATTTGTGCCTAGGTGAACAGGTTTTTGGTGGGTAATAAAGATTGGTTTAAACTATTTTAATTCTCTTGCCCTGCTAGCTTCAGACTTGCTGAAAATTGTTGTTTTGATATACTTTGTAATGTAGGTTGTGTATTACATTTGGGGCATAGGCTTAGATTTAAAATGTAGCTGTTAAAATGCAGGACATACAACCATTTTCAAAAGATAAGGTTTTTTGAGCTGCTTACTTAAATCTAACTGTCCAAACATAGTTTTGTTTATATTTTCACTAAACATGAAAACTCATACTGGTTAAGTGTGCAAGTCAATGACAGTTTACATAGTGGGGAAAAATCAATAGATATTCCCCTGTGTTTTTTTGGTATGAGAGTCAAATACCCATCAAGAAAACTTGCAATGCTGAGTCCAAGGGGAAGAAAGATCAAGCCCACCAGGAGCAGGCATCTCTCCCATCTATGCCAATGTGCATGGCTGAATTTCCATAGCAGATCCTCTTTTCTAGGCATCATGCAGTCTCTTCTCCCAAAGCAGTGGGCAGAGCAGAGGAGGGCTGTTTCCTCCTCATGGCCTCCTGGTCACATTTGTCTCAGGAGAGCTGTGGTTGTTTCCATGAGCAGAGACAAGCAGACCTCCCTGGGTACACCAGCAGGGATGCCTCTCCATCTTACAGCCTCAACCCTTTGCTGCTCCAGCATCCCACCCTGTGGTCTCTCATGGTGTCTGAGCACTGTAGGTCTGGGAGGAGAATGCTCAGAAGTGTTTCAATAACATGCAGCAAGCTGCTTGCCTCCAAATCAAGCATGGGTGTAATTATCCTTTTAACCAAGACACTTTAAAATAGACCAGGAGTGACTGTGAGGGAGTGAGAGCAGCCCAATGATAGATTTAAAGTTCAACAGAGGGGGAAAAATCATACAAGGATTTCACAAGCAATGACACTTGGATGGTATTTGGGAAATCTTTTTTCTTTCAAGACTATCTTGCGATTTACTATGGGAGTAGCACATCAAAGCTGCACTGACTTCAAAGCTTAGAACCACTTACGGCTTCCAGCTATTACTAAAACCTACCACTTCACCCTGCCAGCAGCTCATCTCAGCTGCCTCTTTAAGTTACACCCATCTACTTCCTGCCTTCTGATTTTGGGGAGGGAAAAAAAAATAGCCAGAAAAACTTGTAAATTAAATATAGCTGTTCGCAGTGAAGCAGTGTCAAAATCAGGGGAAAAAGGCATTAAGACATTAAAGATTTAGTACAAACTCAACAGTGATTTACATATGCACACTCTCATTTGGCTGACTCTAATAAAGCTGTCTGCTTTGAGGAAGTTCCCTGTGAGGGTGTTCCCCCAGGGTAACAGCCCCTGAATGACGTGTGCAAGCTGTGTGGGCTGTTAGTGAGGTCCAGATGTTACCTGTAGCTTGACACAAGCAGCAGTGCCATGGCACTCCAGGATCTCTTCACAAATTCACATGTGAAATAAGTTCCCATCCCTATTCCATATTCCACGCCCTCTGATCTAGAGAGATATCTGCTCGTGTACCTCAAAACAGTGTGCCACTGTGAGGCAGTGATCACCATTTATTGCTGCAGTGGTTGTTGATTCTTTTGTATTAGTGGTAGATATGTGGAGCCAACTTTTTTATATTTGTATTTCAGGAGTCCCTGAAAAACTCAATTGGAGTAGCATAGGGCTCTGTTACATTCCCCAAACTGATAGAAGAAGGCTAAAATGTACCAGAGTGGTAATTTTAATGTTGTTCAACATTATGTATTAATGTTGTTCAACATTTTAAATTGATACGTTGTTGTTTTCTGATTGGGAGATTTATGCCTGGAGTTTTTAAAATGGTACTTTAATTTCTGAAGACAGTTTGTCTTGCAGATAACATATTAATGGGAAGTTAGGAACGAGTGTGGTCTTTGAATGTGTTTCATATAAGTGTTTGTATATTCAGTATAGATCGATGACATAGACTAAATGCCATTAATCCATTTACAGACATTCATTACAACAAAGAGAAGTTAAAACTGAAAGAGCCAATCATCCATTAAAGAGAATTTCTCCACTTCCTTACATATTTTGAAAATGCCTTTGCAGGTGTTTAAAGATGATTTTTTTTTTTCTTTATTTCTTCCCTTTACAAGGAAAGATTTTGGCAGCAGTGGGTGTCCCCACATAGTGCCAACCTGCTGTTTGTGGCTGTTTGTGGCTACAGCATTCCATCAGGGGGTTGTCTTGTCCTCACCCACACACACACACAAAGTATGTGCTTCTGCATCAGACACGTGGCAAATCTCAGTACAGAAATGGGAAGGCAGACAGCAGGCTGTTTTGCCTGGATGGTGGTTGCCACTGGATGTAAATAATTTAATTATTGTGTACCACATTGACAAAAAGAGATTCTAAAAAGCTGATGTATGAAAAAATTGTACAGGGACTTACTGTTAAATCTGTAATATATATATATATATATATATATATTTATATATTTATATATGGCTAGTGTATGTTCTTTCTGAAGAACCTGGCTCTGCTTTAAACTTGTAGATGGGAGCTTCCTGGCTGGCTGATGATGCAATCAAAATGTAAGGTTATTTGTAATATTTATAGACACTCCATCAATACTGTGTGTAATACATTTTTTCTCTTCTTAATATATGCATTTCTCTCAAGCTGTGCAGACCAGTAACAACACAGTCATTGAAAGTTCTTTGAAAATACAGGAGGACATAGTGTCTCATGTCCTTATGTTAAACTTGGTACATTAACTTTCTTGCACAGCTTGCTGCATGGGATTATGATATACAACTGTGGCAAGGCAGACTAGCAACATACAAATGCATGAAGTGCTGCTGGATTGCCAGGAACCAGGAAGGGTGTGCAAGCATGCAGGCATGGTTTCTTTAACTTCATTTATGACTTAATCAATTAAAATAACAACTTTGGATTTCTTTTTGTCTGCAAATAACTATGCACAAGTCATCTGCAGAGCTGTTATTTCATATGCTTACTTTCACAGCATAAAAGTTATGTCAGTTTACTGCAGTACATCCACAAGCAGAGCTGGACTTGAAGTTACAGATCAAATATGTAAGGATAGAAAAATTATTTTAGATTGGTGTAGAAAATTCAGGAAAGCAGAGTGAATTCTGTAACTCACGGGTTTTTATCTGAATTTCCCATTATTATTCTTTATATATTCTTTGCCTTTTTAATCTTTTGTTCCCTTCATGTTCAAAGATGGCAAGATTATGGAAGCAATAGGCACTGCAGCCTACATTTAAATTTAGTTGTGATATCACGGTATGGAAAGTGTTCTTCTGATGTCAGGTTGGCTTGATCCTCTGTCTACATTATTAAACCTCCTTAAACATCTCCATTATAGTGTTCACCTTGCTTGACTTCAAAGAGCAGTGAAGCTGTAGAGGGAGTGAGCCCCAACTCTGCCAAGTGGGTTACCTGTGGTTACTTAGAAATGCTAATGCCTTCTCTGCTGTGTTCATGAAGTTATATGTTTGTTGTTCTGCAGCTCTAGAATCAAAATAATAAAATGACTGAGATAAATATGTAGGTTAAAGATATTCTGTGATTTGATGTAATTGCCATTCACTTTTTGAAACCTTGTCCACCCCCACCCCACCCTCTTCCCCCCACCCAAAAAAACCCAATAATTAATTAAAGATGTTATCTCAGGGGAAAGCAAAGTTGGCACAATTACTGGGGAACCTCTTGAGTGTGGTCTTACTGAGTCACTCAAGAAAAGGATGTAGATGAATGCCTGACCTATCACTCAGAATTTATTGGGAACTAATCTGTTCAAAATGTTTGGACTAAGCTAAAACCTGTCTTGCTCATCTAATGAAAAAGGTCAAAACAGAGAAGAAAGTGCCATGGTTTGTGTTAGGTGACACTGTGCCCTGCTTGTCTAATTTGATTACACAGAGCCACTGATGCCCCAGGCAAAGCTGATTTTAGCTATAATCAGCTTCTTAACCTTTTGAGAACTAACATAAACACTACCTACTACTGGTTAATTATGTTGCTCTACTACATACAACAAAGTACAAAGGTAAAAGTGTAGAACTGTAGTAACACATGTTGTGACAAGATCACTCCAGGGGATTACAGCCTGGGATTATGTTTTATCTGCACTCGCTGATTTCTTTCTTAAAAATTAAAGATGGGCAATGAGCAGTAATCATCAGTTTATGGATTGCAGGCAGCATTGCCTAGTTGTGCTACTGCTTTGTCTCAAATTCCTCTTATATACTGCAGGGATGACTTACTGGATTGCTATGGTGGTGGATCTGCTTTTTTAATTATTTACTATTATCTTGGTTCTAATTGCTTAATTGTTATTAAGCATGTGTGCTCCCTTCCTCTTTTTGTAGTCTATTTTGGTAGAAATACCATGTCTGTATGAGACACCTGTTTCTAGGTAAGATAAATGGGATATATTTTAATTTCAGATCTTTCATATACATATAGGCAAGAAGCAAAACTTGAGGCACAAAAACTGGACCTTTGCAGAATCTGTGTATCCTAGCTTCCTGTGTGTTTTGGTTCATACACTTCCTCTAGTTTGACAGAAAATCTGCATTTCTGTGAACTTCAAAACCTTGAAGAGCTTTCTAAGCCAATAGGTTTTCAGTGCATTTAAAGTTTTTCTGACCTGTCCTGATCCCTGGTTTTTTATAATGAAGTCTTGATCTACTCACATACTTGCTTTTCTTGCATTCTTGCTGCTTGGAGGTAGCATGCTGCCTCTGAGTTTTCCATTCTGTAGCAAGTAGGTCTGTTTTACTTTCTTTCCTGCTGTTGTTGTCAGCAATCCATCACTCACCCCCAAAAGTCTGCTCAGAGTAGCATCCCTAATGACTCACCATTATGAGCAGCATTAGCATGGGTGTTGCCTTTTGCTTTTCCTGTGCTCTGCTTTGTCTCAGTGTGGGGTGTCCTGGTAACCCAAAAGGTTATTGTCTCCATACCTATCCGTGCCCAAAAATTGTTACTGTCTCTCAATGACCCTGCCGCTGGGAAACCAAGGGGAGTTGGGGCAGAGGATGTGATTTCTGCCACTTTTAAATCTGCTTGGGCAGGCCAAGCGTGCTCTGTCATTATGGGTCTCTCTTTGTTCTGGAGAGTCCCCGAGGTTTAGCAGTTTTGTATCTGACAATTGTTTCCTGTTATTTCTTGCTTGTTACTATTGCCATTGTTAGTAAACTGTTACTTTTCTAGGTACATCTGCTCATATTCATTCCATATTGGTAGAAAGGGATTGGTAGAACCCATAAAAAGAGGCATCTCGTTCCAGAGTGTTCTCCTTCAAATTGTCTTAAACCAAGATAGGGGATGTTATAAAACTGGAGCACTGGGTCTCAGGATGATCCATACCTTCAGCCAACCTGCTTCCCATGAAAATTTTAGTGAGGCACTGTGGTAGCAGATAGATTAGCAGGGGTACAGTTATGTCAGGGAGATAAATGAGCCTTCACTTAATTCAGATACTTATTTTATTAACTAAAATTAATAATGACTAGAGTTAATAAAGTAATAATACAAAAAAAAAATTTAAACCAAACTACTGACAAAACAGCTACAATAAGTAATAACACAACACTTGCAGACATGAAAATCTTGATGAGTCTATTTATACAAGGATGTACGCAAGTTACAATGTCAGAGTTGCTTTGTTTTTCTTGCAGGTAATTACTGTAAGATTTACCTTGCACATATCTATCCATGGCAAAAGTACAGTGTGTTGAGCAGAAATTGGGCCAACTACTAGCATCTGAGCATCAGAGATGGCAGAATTTTTTAGCTGACTCTGCATGGATGTGAGTGGATCCCTTAGTTCAGGACAGGAATGAGAAAATTCTCTTGATTTGCTGAATGACTTGGTGATGTGATCTTCATCTCAGGCTCCATGATCTTCTGCAGGAAAGGAGGATGCATAAAGAAACCGAGGCTGACCATGACCCCTCTGGATTCCTTGCAAACTTTCTGGCCTTTCAGTATGTACTGTACAGGTTGTCTCATGTTCTGATGGCACTTCACAGCCTGGCAGCTGTAGGCACAGCTGTGTAAATTCAAGCTGTGCCCTGCATTTCCCTGTGGGAGACATGTAGAAGTTTTGTGTTCTGCAAGCTCAAGGATGACCTCATCTCTTGGTTGCAGATAAATTTTTCTAAGGTTTCATATGGTCTTTTGCCTCTACAGCCATCATGTAACACTTTCTCTGACCTAATCTAACCATCCCCTTCTCCTGGTTTTGATTCATAGAAGGGAAAATAATTGATTTCAAGTATTTATTGTGTAGATCACCATGGCATTGGTTGCATTTCTTGAACTGATGGAAAAGTTTCATCCCTATCCCAACTGGACATGATTATTCTGCAGCAGTGGTCTGGTTTTCTTCACCTATCCTCTTACAAAAAAGAAGTGGGATCACACTGTCTTCTGGGTCAGGTGTCAGAAATGAGAGGAGAAAAGGCATGTCTGCAAAACCTGTCTATGCAGATCTCTACATTTAGAACTCAATGCTCTCAGGCCTCCTTAAATCCTCAATACATTTCAGTTACAAGGAGGCTTTGTGCCAAGTTTGTGCCATGTGAGTACCTGCTTTGCTGCAGGATTATTATCTGGGGACTGTTCAGGTTCATCTAATTGCTGTGGACAGTAACAGGCAATGAACAGCAGTAATGCAATAGACTTAGGGCAGTGTCTTTGCCCTCCAGGGTACCTTGGTGCCCTTTACACAGTAGGTATTTTCTGGAGTATATGGCACTGAAGTTTGGCTGTTTCTTAATGAGTTGGGTAATTCTCTGGTTGCTCACAGAGGAAATGAAAGACTTTTTTTCTGTTTTTGAATATACTCAGAAACAAGGGAAAAGTTCTGTGCTGCACTATTACTGCTCATGTCTTGAGACTGGCAGCAGCTGTTTTCCAGTCTCTCTTTGAGGATCAGCCCTTATTTCCATCAACCATCAGGAGATGTGGAAGCACTGCTGCTCCTGACTGCTGAAAGGATCTGTGTGCCTCACAGCCCTGGGATAACAGCCACAGCAAATCTTGATCCCGACCCAGCAGAAGTGGAACCCTGAAGAGCAAGAGTGAGGTTTGTGCAGGGTTGAATTTTATCAGGGTCTGCACAGAGAAAATCACAGGACTCAAGCAGTATTAGGCTTTGAGAATCAATTGCTTTGCAGCAGCACACAGAGGATAAGACAGCAATGGTGCATGCTGCAGAAAAGACAAACCTTTTCCAGACATATCTAAATAAGCCTATAGCTTACAAAACTACTGGTGATGCTTCAGTGGGGAGCCCTTGCAGACAGCATGGCCCATGGAAAAGAAGAACTAGAAAACCTGAAAAGGAAAGCAAGAAAGTGATGAGAAGTCTAGAAGATGTGGCCTTAAGAAAAAGGGTGAAAAGCAGGAAAAGATTTAGCCTAAAGAAAGAGGTCTGAAAGAAAAAAACATGGTGGAAGTCATTGGGTTTGTGAAGGAATATTTCAAAGAGGGAAGGAATAGTCTGCTGTCTGCACTCCTGGTACAAAAGGAACAAAATTAAATCACAGCAAGAAAAGTTCAAGTTAGACACTAAGGGAAACTTCCTAATGGTGTATCTGGATTTACTGCCTTCAAGGTGCTCCATGGAGGAGGTGTTTAAGAAGAAGGCAGACAGGTGTTTGCTGAAAGGGATGTAGGGGCATTGGGTCTTGCTGTGGACCAGAGCATGGACCATGCAACATCTGTGTCACAGCTGCTTGTTCATGGCTGTGTGAATGGGCAGAGAAAAAAAAAGCTAAGCAACTGAAAATCCAGATTGTCAGGTTCAGTTTTTAAGCTGTTTTCATTCTTGCTGTCTTTTTAAAATAAAGACTATACAATAGAACAATACAGTGCTCTCTTAATAATGTATAAAATAATTGTTTTTTAATATCGCAAATATTTAGGTTTGCTTTCTGTCAGATGTGTTGGGTGACATTATCTATTATGTTTGTCCAGATGCAGAGGATGTTTTATTATATGCAAAGATATTGATAACAGTGTCCTTGTCTGACATACAATAGGAAAAGAAAGTCTATTAGAAAATGTTAACCATGAACATACTATCTCTTGTCATTGTTTTTTATGTCCAGAGTGTCCCCAGTCAGGGAGTGAAACAAGTATATCTCATATATACTTGCAGTGGTCTGTCACACACAGGGAACAACAAATAAATAATAAATAAACCTTAGTAAAGTGTTTATGAACAGTACATTTATGAATTTGTTGAATACATCTGTACAACAAACAGCCTGAAATCTGGATGTCATCTAGTCTGGATGTCTAACAAGAAAATAAAAAGAAAAAATGGATGCATGTAACTTATAATAAGTGAGCAAACCATTTATATACCGTAGTAAAACATGGAAGAGTAAAAATTGAAGTCTGTTTTTTCATGTTAACTCCAGAATCCTAATGAGAGTGATTTGCAGGATGGGAAATTAGTGAAATAAGTTGTGCTGTTCAGTTAGTTCCTAATCCTACAGTTTGTAAATAATTCTTCACTGAGAACCCTACTGCTTTTAACAGGCATTGTGTGAGCTGTGGCCAACTTCATTTTCACTCTGTTCCCAGGAAAGAGTGAAGTGCATTTGCAGCATACTCCATGGAGTGGATTGGAATAATGATATGGCTAGGGTGAAAAATGCATAAAACAGATCAAAACAAGTACCTTGGGAATCTTTTAGCTTTTTTTTCTTTCCATGAGGTCAGATCCCCACACTCCTGGGATTTTGGAGAGCAGGGATGCTTTAGTAAATGTACAGTGAGAAAATTGCCAAATTGAAGATTTCTTTAATGTTACTGTCCAAAATCACCAGCCATGCTTGAACATAGTAGTTTTTAACAGAACATGCACTCTCAGTGTGTGACTTCTAGCTTCAGGAGGAGAGCATCTGCTTTCAGTGCCAAAAAGTTGTTTTGGTTTGGGTTTTTTAATGAGTTTGTGTCAAACTTCTTTAAGTTATGTTTTTATATTTCAAGTTCTTTCTGTGTTTCAGTCTTCAACTCTTGCCATGAAAGACATAAATAGCTGCAAAAAAACAAAAAGCTGAAAGCCTGCAGATCATTTAAGAATTTCTGAATCTGTAATTGATTCTTTATATTGTATATAGACTAAGGAGATACTCAGTACACTGTGATGTCTTAATTCACTTGGAGATGGTGTCATTTTCTTACTTTTTAAAGATTAAATAAGAGAAGACATCTTGGCCCTACAGGATTTGTGTGTGGTTGCTTTGTTTATACAGAATATGCATCCTTCACTCAGCCATGTGGGATTTAATTAATCAGTCCAGAAACTTCTGAGCACACAGAGTTTATGTCGCTGTTGGTGTCACTGGGATTTGAAGATCCTGAGTGCTCTTTTAGGAGATGTCTAGCATCTTCTTGCATTTGACCATCAGTTTCTGCACTAAGAGACTGGCCCAGGCAGCCCTCTCTTCTTTTCTGAAGCTTCACTGAAATCACACAATCACAGAGGTCATAGCATACCTTTCTCTACTTTTTTGGCATATCCTGAGTAATTTGCCTTGGTAGCAGAGTGTAAGGTTTGCATGCAGTGACTCAAGCAAGGACAGCAGCAGTCTGGGTTGCTTTGAGTGTCATTCTTGCCCAGGGGCAGATGTCAGTCTCTTACATAGAAGCAGACAGTTACAGGCACTTTAATAAGCCTGAAGTAGCAAAACAGGCCAGTTTAACACTCTGATTTGAAGGCTGATTGCACAGTTTGCCTTGTTGCAGGAGACCCTGTACACAGTCTCTGCTCTGGTGGGGAGCTGCAGAAAAGTATAGAACAAGTCACAGACCTTCTAAGTACTTATATTTAGATGTTTTTTCATCCTAAATTCAGTCAGAAAAGGGTTAAAATCAATTTGTCACAGCCAAAGGAAAGAGTTGGCATTGTAGTATCTAGTGGGAAGAGGAGTCTGTCCACCAAAAGTGTCAATAATTTTTTGGAAGTGGCCCTTGCCATGGCTAGGGCAGAGCCTTTATTTCAATCTCTGCTTGCCAATTCCAGATACATTACTTTTTTCTCTATGTTATACTTAATTGTCTCTTGATCTACTTGAATTTTATGATCATGGATGATGGTGTTAAATATAGATGGCAGTAACTGTTGTTGCATAGATGGTAGGGACATCTCAGGTCATCAGCAAGTTGTCTCACCACAAGTGAGGGAGTGATTAGTGTGCACTATTGCAAGTACTAGATGCTAACAACTATATAATTATTTATAGTTTTGTAGTGAGTTAGTGGTGATAGTCTGTATTTTATTTACTGGTCGATTTTTGGTCTTGCAGTTTTTCTGTTGCCCGTCCAGTGATGTGGAAAAAAAACTTGACTTTTTTTTCAGCTGTGTTTAGCAAGAAACAAAACCCCTCAAATTATTTTTTAGATCACATAATTTTTATGTCATCCTCATTATTACTTGGTGAATTTTTAGAAGCTGGTGGAGGCAGAAATTCATTAGCCATCCGGAGAGATACTGGGCTCAGACTGCATGTGCAAGGGTCAGCATGCAGGCCTCCTCCTCACCCAGGTATGGATGGCATGGCTGTCCTGAGCTTGGATGGGCAATGAGGAGACAGACACCACCATGTATGTCTACATTATGAAATGAGGGCCATCTGCTTCAATGGGTAATACTGGATAATAGACTGTTTCATGCAAATAGTAATTCACTAGCAATTACTCTAACAGCTAGACATTGAAGGCAGATCTTACAAAAAACATTCTAAATTTGTCTCCTTGTTGTGATAGACAAGATGAATATGCAAATAAATGAATGGTATGAACATTTTGTACTCTGTCCCATGCATTACTTAGAATTAATAAATAGGGGCTTGAAGTGTGGCTTGTGAGATGCTGAGCTTTTCATGTCCTTCTGCAACACTGAACCCACAGCAGAGCCAGAACTGCTTCTATTTGATACTGGCAAAGTAATACAGACTATATTAAATTAGTATGATTTAATAAGCAAGGGCTTGACTTCACAACTCATAATCTTGGCCCTAAAATGTATGTGGAGACAGACTTGGTGAAGACTTTGAAGCTGTTTAACAGCCTGAGCTTCAGCCCATCCTTTTGCTGGTTACTTCCCCTCTGCCAAAGTCTTGAGAGGGATATCCATCTCCTGCAGGATGATAATATTAAGCTGCAAAAAAAAAAAAGAAAACCTTTTGTTTTATATATTATATGTTCATGTCTGCAAATTCTACCTCAGGGTAGTTGCTCAGCAGAGAGGCAGGACAAGGAGCAGAGAGCAGCAGCACTTAAAATTCCTGCAGCTGAGTTTGCAGGAAGCTTGTGTGCTGGAACCCTGAAATATGTTCCCCAGCCTGAAGCAGTTTTCAGACTGTGTGTAGACATATTGACAGAGTACATAAGAAACACTTGTACTGAGACTGCATGTTCTGCATGTGTTTGGAGGAAAAGGTATTTCAGTTTTGAAGATTATATATTGGTGCATGTTTACAGTGCAGATACAGTAGAATACCATTTGCAATGTTACCAGTCCTTTTGAATTTCTTTTTGTAGTTAGTCTTTTATCTGTTCTTAGTTAATTTGTCTTGGGCTTTTTTGTTGTTGTTTTTTTCTTACCTGAAGGTAGTTGAAGATTTACAGTTTAATAGTCTCTAGACAAGGTTGTGGTCAATACAGAACATCTCTGCCATACAGTTCATTCTCTGATTTGGGAAGCTGTCTGTTCTTTGCCTGAAACATTCCATATTTGGAGGCAGTTTTGTTTCTTAGTCCTTTCTAAGATTTCAAGGTGCAGACAAAGCACCTTTGGGTTTGACGGCAGTCATGGAGCACTTTATGTCCCACAGAGAAAGAAGCAGGAAAACAGAGCTGAGCTGGTCTTTCCTCTTCCCACATGTGGCTTCTTAGTAATGCTAATTTGCTTTTCTTGTTTAAATATTTCGGAGTGGGCAATCAATACTAGCAAACATCAAAGCTTAATGGGACTGCAGAGACAGAGACATGAGGTCAGTACTCAAAGGCTTTTCCAGAAGGTTGTAGTGGTTGGTGGCACAGGTCTTTTGGGCATCACACCCCAGTGGAAAGCTTCAGCCTATGAGATGCATGGAGGTAGTGTTAACCCAGCTCCATCCATAGAGGTGGTTTGTAAGAGGATTTAGGTCCTGGAGCTGTACCTTGGATGTTATGTTACATGCTGTACAGGAACCACGTCTCTTTTGTTTTATAGTATAGTGCAGGTGTGTCCACATGGCTCATCCCTTAAGTTATTCTTCCTTCAGGTAGTTTTCCCCCAGTCCTGAACACAGGAGCCAGTTTTGGGCTATGGAGTTGGGGAGTTGGATATCAGCAGGAAGAGGCTTACGATTAAGAATAAATAGTAATTCACATGATCTGTCCAAAAAGAATTTGTCTTAAACTGTTATAATACTGGACCGTGGAAATGCAAACCTGGAAGGGGCCTCGGGTGGCATATCCCAGAATGAGGAAGCTGTGGCTCCTCTGTCTATTCACAGGCATGTGCAGAGGCACTGTCTGTATGGAGCACTGGAGATTTACAGGTGGTGCAGCAGGTTCCAGCAGGTACAGTCTTCTAGGGACAAAGGTCTTAAAGATCCTCTGGGCATCTCTTTGCAGGAGTCAATTTCACTTTTGTTTTCCTGGCCCCAAGGCAAAAGGAGATCTTGCTCTAGCCCAGAGCACACAAGAGCCAATAACCACATGCCACCCACAGCAAGCAGCCATTTGGATTGCCTGAGACAGTCATGAGTACTGGTGCCTTCTGAAGAAAACCTCCTCCTTTGGAGCTGTTTCATCATAGCCTGCAGGCCTAGGTGGGAGCCAGACTGTCCAAAGTTATCCCTCTGGTTCCTCAATGCTTGGCTTCCCCATCCCTAAATCAAGGATGCCTCTACTCTCCTTGATGGTAAATGTGATCCAGGTGGTGGAACATTCAGACTGTAAGGCAATGAAGGCATATTCATACCCAAGGTCAAAAGACCCAGAGTGTAGGAAATGCCCTTATTTTAGATGAGATATTTATTTTGGAAGGAGGAACTACATTAGGAAGATGGCTTTAGCAAAATCCTAGCCAGCAGCTGTGGAAAAATCAATTGAAGTTTCAGCGATAGTGAAAAAAAAAATGAGGTCAAATTTGTGTATCTGCAAGAATCCCACAAGATGAGAGGATCTAGAAGGGAAAATGCTGCAAAAATACATCTGGCACTGCCCATATAAACATGTTGTTATACATGTGATATAGTGGAACCCAAACACCATGAGTGAAAGAAAGTATAACTGAAATGTGTTACCTGGGACAGACCTTAATATTTACAAATGAGAAACTGAGTAAGGATTTACTACAGTGATCTTTTACAGCAAACAAGTAAACCATGGAATACCCTTTGAAACAGTAAAATAGAAGAAAAAAGTTAAAATCTATAATTTTAATCAAAAGTTTGTTTCAGTCATTGAAATTCTGTTATTGCTGCTTACAAACATTAAAGTCAATCAAAACATCACTAGCCTGCAAGATCAATATTTTTAATATGTTTGCATTGCAGTAGTGCAGATTTTTGGCTAATGGATCTCACCCATATTGATTTCCATGGGAAATGTTAGTCTGATACTGAAATAATTAAAAAAAAAAAAAAAGCCAGGGATTATTGGTTTGGAATTTTGAAGGAGATAGAAGTATAAAAATTGGTTATTGACTGAATTGCTTGGGGTGAATGAACCTTCGGCACTTGCAATAAACTTGTAGCACAGAGTCATTACTGAATACTGTGTTAGTGCCTTACACCTAAAATCAGTCAATATCCTATTATAACAATGCAAATTGTGGTGAAATAGCACAGTGAGTCATTTTCAAAGCAGCAGGATATTCATAAGCATCTACATACATCTATGGATGGATGTATTAAACCACCTCTATTAAAGCACCTCTGTGTTATGCACAATGTCTGATTTTCAAGCTAATTTTAAATATATTGAGTTTATGCTGATATTAATGCAAAAGAGTTGATATGTAGTAATTTTTAATTCAGTTTAATGACTTTATGGCTACAAAAATGAATAAAAATGCAGTAAGATGTCATAAACATATACATATGTACTTATATAAACAAGTATATTCAATATTGTTCCAGTTCTGAACAAATGCAGGTGAATTTTTTTTCCCTGTTTATTCTGTATTTTGGGGGAGACTTTTGAAAATGGCAAGCAGTGATTACCCTGAACCTGTGGAGGTGCCCTAGACCCAGACCATCCTAACCCATGCCCTACACCTGTTCTGTCTGGCTTCTGCACTCTTTATTCATCCTCTTATTGCATAAGTGTTATGATTTTGCTTACCTAGCACACTTCTCTTTTTAAGAAAAGATTCTGCAAGCACAGGGGCATCATGCCTCTCTGTGATACCTGGTGAAATAAATGAGTTATCCATTCCAGAATACACTCTGCATTCCCAAAGAGAGACTGAATGAATTTACCAGAGTTAGAGCAAAGCTAGAATAGAAATATTTATTCACAGTTAAATGAAAAATATCTAAGTGAAGAGTTACCTTTTGGTTCCTGCTTTAAAAATGCCTTGAGCCTTTGTGTTGCTCTGCTCTGGGGCCAGTAGCTAACAATGGGTACTGCAATATGCAGACTGTTGTGTGAAATACATTGTCAGCTGATCTGTGTAAATATTTTAAAGTCATATACTAACTAATGTGATGATTATTCAGTTCCTGTGTATGGGAAAGGGAAGTTGTATTCATGTTTTGTTGTTACAAAGTCATCTGTGGACATTTTCTGATTTTTTTTTTCCTAATTTTTTGCTTTGTCCATACCTGGACCGAAATTAATTTGGCTAAGTTTCAGTGGTCTGCTTGGATCAAAATATTAGAAAATATACCATGTATGGAACTCAGAAGCAATCTGATAGAGTCAGGATCAGTAATTGATGCTTCACTTTAACTGCACAGGTCAGACAGGAGGCAGGTTGCTGTGTCCTGCTGGAGTCTTGATGGACTGACACCTTTTGGGAATACTGAAGTCTAAAATCTCTCAGTAAACTTGTTAATAGGGTCTTGTCATTGACAAGGTACCTCTGTAGTTACTCTTCAAGTCATGTAGTTTCTGGGTAATTAACATGCCCCAAATTACTCAAGCCACTGACTTAGGAGAGAGAGATGTTGGTAGCAGCCCATAAGCAGAAGGGATGATGTAGCAACCTGCCTGTCCCTGCACTGCACCCCTGTGCAGAATCAGGTTTAGGCTGATTTCAGAGCATCCTCCTTATTTCACCTTGGCCAGGGTAAATTTCCCTTTCCTGGTACTTTTTAAAGGGTTTTTTGTTGTTGTTGTTTTTAAAATTTATTTAAATTTTTAAAATAATTAATAAAAAATAATACTTTATCTTTCTTAAATATAAGAAGCAGAGATTGAATACATGCAGGCAGGGGGTAGCAAAAAAAGGTAATCAGAGCTTCTGGTACTTAAAATTTCATGTTCTCTTAATGAGGAAAATATAAGTATTTTAAAAGGATGTAAAAATAATAGTATAATCCCCCATTTGTTTTTGTGGATACTCCAGCACTTTTCGACTCAAACCAGAAAAAATATAAAAGCTTGAGCTTTTGCACATTGCCTCAGTAGAGCAAGCTAAACCAAGAGATCCAACAGGAATGCAGTTTTTTTTCTAAAACCTGCTTTAAAAAATGCAGTTTTTATAAACTGTAGAAGTTGTGCTTAAAAAAGAAAAAATAAACACCCCATACCATAGGAAAAGTTTAAAAGAGGCAGAATGAAGTGGAATGAAATATTCTTGGTCGTTATAAGTCCCTGTCATGGGTTAAGTGGGAAGGAAAATCAGTAAATGCATCCTTTGGCAGGATCACAAATGAGTTTGGAAGACAGAGGTGACTTGATGTGGCTTGTAACTGGACCTTAAAAGCACAGAAATTAAGAACTTTTCCCCATATTCAGTGCCAGCATGCATGCACAGTGTTGCTGCCCACTTCCCCCAGTCCCCTTGGGATGGTAATTCCAGCAGGACAGAGGTGACCCTGAAGGTTTTAGAGATGTTTGCAGTTGAAAACAATGTTGGGTGCTGACTGGCGGCCAGTACAAATTCTTTGTCCCTGTGGTAGTGAAAGAGCTACAATTGTTTTCATAATCTGCCTCTGTGAAATGAAAGCAATGTGGTTTTTGTAATAGTTGTTTTCAGTTGAGGTTTTTGAGTGCTGTGTTTCCAAAACTCAGTAAATACTTTATAAGGTGATCACACAGTTTCCCAGAGCAAGGAACCCAAATGGCTACACAGGAAGGTTACCTGTTTCACTGGAAATGTTCATAAGAAAGGCAAGGGCTAAGCATCAGAGCTGGAAGTCTGCAGGTTGGTGTTTCACATCCCAGCAAAGCTTCTCAGACAGGCTCAGGCAAAACAGTTTTTGTCCTTGGTTTCTCCAGACACCAATACTGGGCAGTCTTTCCTGAGCCTCCACCAGTGGTCCAGGAGATAATGGTGGGAAAGTTTCTGTGCCTGCAGACTTTTCTACATCTGAGTCAGGGCATATTTAATATTACTTTGGTTTCCTCTGATTCAGAATAAAGAAGCAGAATAGGAAACCACCTTGGGAGGGCAATTATGGGTTTAAACACAAGGAGAGCTGTCAAGGGAGTGATGGGAAGCAAACAGCCTTGAATGCTGGAGTGTTGAGGTAACCTGACTACAGAACCCTAAGAACACGTTCCCAGTCCCTAAACTGAGTATATAAATGGGGTACATTATCAGACTTTAGCTCTGTAACTTGACATTAGTGGGCATTGTGGAGCTGAAACTTTCAGCAATATTGTACAGATTTAGGAGATACTCCCTTGGAAATGTTAAAAGCATCACATTTTTTTGCCTTTGTTTCTGGATTCTGTGATTGTATGTCAAACTGGTGGTAATAGAGGAGATAACTTTTTTTATCAAATTGTGGTTCATTTAATAAAGATAATACAGGCTGCAGTGACTTCAGAATCATGAGCTGGACTGGAAAAATATGCAGAATTCCTAAAACTTTTTTTTTTCACAGACCAGCAAATATCAGTTCTTTTTTTCCCAGAGTAGAAGTATGTTTCTCAGCATGATTTTAAATACATCTTAAATTTGTAATCTGTATATGCTGCATCTGCTACATCAGCCTACTCAAGTACTCATGCTGCCTGCATGCACAGAAATACTGAACTGGCATGTCACAGCATGTAAAACTGTGTCTTGTGTTTGCAATGTCTGTATTGTTCAAGGTGTTACATAGATCATTCATTTACATAGATTGTTCTTGGAAGGTGATATATTTACCGCACCTGGCATAGAAAAATGTTGTTGGGACCATGACAAAAGCATGGGAAAGCTCTGCAGAGACCTGTTTTGTGTGTCCAGCATTCAAAAAAACAAATTCACTCTTTTTTAGTGACAGTGCTCACTTCAGGCATTTCTAACCAATTTTTTGAAAGGTTTTTCATTCAGCCAGATGGGTGGCCAGACAGTGCTTTAACTGCGTGGTTTTAAATATATTTTAATTGGAAATCTTACAAGCATCTAATGGCCTTGAAGAAGAAGTCCAAATTCCAGCTTTGACATGGTGGCTTCATTTTGATGATCAATAATGTAGCTTTATATAATTATTCTTTCCTGTGTCAGTAATGCAGTTTTGTTTCTGCCAGAGTGTAGGAGGTAGGGCTCCCTGGTGATTGTCACTAGGTATCATCCAAACATCATTATCACGATTTTACAATGTTTGAATCTTCTTTGATGACTAGAGGAGATAATGAGCTGATTCAGCTTTTTCTTAGGCTTTGTTAAGACTTCTCTTATTAACCTGGAGTTACTCAAATTATGATGGAGGTTAGCATGTTCTTAATTGATGGTATTTCAAAACAAAATGTTCAGAGTAGCCTCAGTTCAGGGAAGTCCTCAAAACAGGATGCTGCAGGAAACTGAGCACTGTTGCATCATATTGAATTTAACTCAAAGTAGGCATGTCTAGAATCCTGCAGGACTGATGCCTGAGCCATATACACCAAATTTAATGTATGCTGAAATGTTGCATGGGTTTAAATGAAAATTTTCGGTCCCTAAACTTCAATTGTGCTTATACTTTTATATAGGCAAAATAATTAATTTGTAATAGAATTGCTACTTTCCTGCTGTGTGATATGCTGTTACTTCTTAAATCAAGTCTTCTGGACAGGAAGTTTATGTGCACCTGAGTGAAACAGGTGATCTGTCTTGGTTCAGTGAGTATTACTGTTGTGAGTGAAGTAAAATACAGGAAAAAATAGCACCTCCATGACCACTGATCTATCTTATGGTCCTACCCAACAGGCTGTGTTCAGCTTGAAGCTGAGACTGTACAATAAAGTACAGGTATTTAAATAATTGAATACAAATTTATTAACTTTCTAGGTATTGGGAAGTTAACAGCTCCCTTTGAAAATGAAATCAGAAATGGCATGTGGTGATTGTGCTGCTGTGTGGTGGTGCAGAAATGCCTCCAGAGTCAGGGTGGGACTACCATCTCATCTCATACCTGTCTTCCTCCCTCTTCCACCAATTCCTCCTTTCTTTCGTAATGGGGAGAAATTGATTGCAAATGTGTTTTCTTGACCCCCTACTCCATACATGTTATCACCTAACCTTCTACAGTCTCATCTGTATTTACAGTAATTATATGCATAATGTAGCATATTATTGTCTGGACTTCCTGTTTAATCAGTACAGAGCTTCTTACAAGTGCAGCTGAAAAGGGCAAACAAAATTAAAGCTTTATATACCAAAACAAGTTTGATTTTCCAAGCTCCCAGCATTCCAACGTACAGAGATTTGTTCCACCAAGTTTTGCGATGGCTCGCAGATGGGCAATGATTAATCGGAGAGCTAACTGTGAAGTAGTTTGCAATTAAACTGGAAAGCTCTGAAGCATGCTAATTGAATCAGAAAATTAGAGACACTGAACAGTAATTGGCCATTTCTCATGCAGCAGGTGCCAGGTCGCTCAGCTGTGGAACAAGGTATTTAAGGCACATTAGCACTAGGAAAAATATTTCTTGATATGGAACAGTCAGATTTTCTGCTCATTTTCACCATGGATGTCAAAACACACAACTGTGGTATCTAGAGCCCGTAGCTCATGTTGCAGGAGTTTGAGCAGTGGGGTCATCATGAACCTTCATGTATGCAGTGTCTTGAATCGGGCTGAAGTTGGGATACCTAAGCAACTTCCTAGCCCTTGTGGACCTGCAAATTCCTCCTTTTTCTTTCTTTAAAAAGTAAACAGAGGACAAGGCTTTTAATAGCAGCAGTCCAGGTCATAGGCTAATAGCCACCTCCAGACTGCAGGGAATTAAACTCTGTATCTGGGGAACATTCTCCATAAACTGGGAGGATGTTTGCTTATCTACTGCCATGTCATTTGAGGGCTGCCCTTGAAAAAATAATAGATGGACACCAGGTAACACTGGCATGTGTTTTCACTATACCAATCTGCTTCGCATTCTTTACTGGGGAAAAAATGATTTTTTTTTCTGTTTCCTGCTTATAAGTGTGGAAATTAGTGGAGTGTGGATTACTGAGTATCTGTAAATTGCTTTAATGAAGCACCTTCATTTTTGTTTCATTTTTTTGCAGATTTAAAAAATTGAATGTTTCTAGTTGAATATTAGTTGAGGGCATCAACCATATAAATCTAATACTGCTGTGAGCTTAAGAGATGCATAACACCAATTCATATCATGTCTCAGCATGAGTTTATATCTTCTAATTAGCATCACCATTTTATAGAGAGCACATGCAATGAAAGTTTTTTTGCCATGCCAACAGGGACTGAAGCACATACAGTAGTTTTGCTGTAGTAGAATGATGGTGCAGTATGAGCACAAACAACTTATAGCCTGAGCAGTAGGTAACCAGCAAAGAGTGGGATTTAATAAATGAAATGTTGAAGAGTTTTTACAGAGATATAACCATTTTCAAATTAGACTGGGTGGGGCGCATGATTTCTTTCATCTCAACTAATTAGAGCTTGGCATGCTTATTAGTGAATAAAAAAGAAAGTATTAAAATACAAATGTACTGCATCATATTACTCTGGTATCAAGAAGGAGAATATTACAATATTCAAATGCTAATCATATAACTTAGCAGATGACTGCAGAAAGTAATGTATTTGAACTGAGACATAAATTATAAATTGTAAACAGTGCATAGGGGATATGTTATAACTGTGTCTCATTTAAATTAAGGCAGGAAGTTTTCTCTGAAGCAGATTATGTGCCTTCATTAAGTTTTAAAGTATCTTCTATAATGTTTTATTAAGATCACTTGGCACAGTGTTTCCCAAACTGGATGTTAGCAATGTGTACTGGTGGAAAGGGCTGCAGTGCTAGAGGTGGCTCAGGTGCATTGCTGCACTCCACAGCTTTTACCTGCAGGCTGCCTAGCCAAGTGCTGGTGCACGTACACCAGTGTGTTTTCCATGTATTGCCCCTCCTCAAAAGTCCTCATACCTTTGCTGTCTGTACTTGAAAGCAGCTCCAAAACATTTACATGATCAATGTTTGTTGCTGGAGGGATAAAGTTTGCTCTTCCATGGACAAGTGAGAACATATTGATCATTTTATTCTATCTGCTATTTCTAAATTCAATATACCTCTGGAGTCAATAAGCGAGATCGAGAGCATATTCTTTTTTTTTGTGTGCCTGCTTGTAGCTTGTTCTCAAGATCCAAGATACATTTTTGATTAATCACGAATGCTCTGAGGTCATGGAAGGCAAATGTGTTTGTGGAGTGTCAGCTGATGCTGTCAGATAAATGTCTTAAGCTTAGCCAGGGTTCGTGCCCCAGCTTTAGGCTGTGCCAAACGTCTCCCCTTGTTGAGGCAGATAACAGCTACACTGGAGGTGACTGAGCTGTTTGTTCACTGAAAGGGCTGACCTTGCCACATGAGGCTGGAGTCAGGAGAAAAAAAAACACCAGCCACGTTTTAATTGAAACTTTAAAAATATTAATTTTGTGCATTTTTATCCATCTTGAATGCAAATGAAATCTGCATTCCTCCTTCTTGCACTGTCTGCTTGGCTTCTCCAGTTTCTACCCACCCACCTGGTCCCATGGCTTCCAGCCTCCTTTGATAAACTCTGCATCCTCAGAAAATTTCTGACGAGGTGTTTTTGCACAGGGACGAAACAGGAAAGAAGTCCTGCCAGCAAAACAAAACATTTTTAGGGACAGTTCACATTTGGTTCCTGGATTCCCTCGTGACTCGAGGTGGTGGCCTGGAGAGGGTGCATGGTCCGTGGCTGCTGCCTTCATCCCTGGCAGGCTGTGAGCTTCACCTCCAGCTCGTCCATGGTGGTTGCTCCTCCTAAGCAGCCACAGACAGGCAGGATTGCAGAGATGCACGGAGGAAGCTGGTTTGTAGCACAGAAGGCAAAAAAAGGGATCATATGGCAGTGCATAAATAAGTGAAAACTCACAGGACTACTTGAGGGCATTTGTTATAAATCACCTCAAGTCAGTACTTTCACTCCCTCCCATTTCCCCAAAAACGTGTTTGTTCTTTGCTCCAAAGATAATGTTCCACTTTCTTCTCAAGAAGTTCATACTGTCATGGGTAAATCATCAGGGCTAATTAGACACAATAATGCTGCAAAAAGTTTTTTAAAAAAAGATGCAACGCATCTGTCATGAACTCCCACCAGACCTCTTGGAAATGAGATATTTTTAATATTTTATGCTGAACACAAAATATCTTGAGGAAATGGTTTTACATTCTGTACCAAAACAAAACCTTCAGTGTCAAACAAGTAATACTGCCTAAGAAGCCCTTTAGATGCCAACATTTCAAATTGCTCCATTCCTAAAATACAAATTTCATTTTAACAAAATGTACTCGGTATGGGGAAAAAAATTGCAGGGAGTAATAAAGAAAGTGGAATGTATGTTGGGATGTATTTGAAACCTGGAGTGCACTCTGATAGAGGAACAGACATTAATGTTTTTAGTGCTGGTCTTACAAACAGATTTTTTTTTTAATGAGATGTTTTCAGCTAACATCTAAATAAAAATAGATGTAAATATTTTTCTCTTTGAACTGATTTTAAATAAATTGCTGTCTGATTTTGTCCAACAAATAATTTTGTTCTTTTTAAAATAATATTTAATATATAAATTTAAATTAGGTTCTCTGTGGTTTCCTAGTAAGTTATTAATAGTTAAATGTTTGTGTTTTGCATAATTTGTCTATACAGGAGGGAGAGATTATGCATGTGAGAGACATACATTTAAATACTTTGAATGGCTAAAAGTTGAGCAAATCTATATTTCGTGTTTATTCTTGGTGGCAAGTCACAGATTAATGAAATAAAATTATGAATAAAGTTAATAAAAATACCTGAGTGACAGGAAAATGCATTTAATCAAATTCCATGAATCCCAATAAAGTTGCAAGTCATTCATCTAAATACTTAGCCTGAGACATGTTCTTTAAATAGATCAGTAATCCTTATTAAAAAGAGAAACGTATCCATCTTGGCACATCTGCAAGTATTTCTATATGATGACCTTGTTATTCCTGACTTGCAAAAATATATCTCTTTTCAAAAGTGGGATTTGCACACACCATTTCTGCAGCTTTTTTTTTTCCCACCAGCTGCAGTTGGTCCTCGTGTGTGTTTTCAGCTCCACTACTCTGCTCTACTTCTCAGGAATTCTAGTACCATCACTGCGCAGACATCCTGAGTGAGGAAGGGGCTCAGCAGTAGGTTCAGCTTCTGCAGAGGTCTGTGTGTGGTGCAGAAGTGAACCTGAGCAGGTTATGATAGCTGCAGTGATATGGAAGCACTTTACACTGTCCAAATCATGGTGGTCGTTTATGTCAGCTCTGAGGGGGAAAAGTTCTGTATAAAAAATTTATGTCTTCTTGTTGATATGTTATTTTTATATATGTCACTATCCTCAGCTCAGCTGGCAAGGCAGGGTAGAAAAGCTGGATGAAGAAATAAAGTTATCGACAGCAGAAATCAAAGAAACAACAGAAGTCTTTGTCAGCAAATTTATCAGTACAGTTGTTCTAAAGGTCTCCTGCAAACATTTTATTGACCCAGGTACTACCGCAAATTATTCCTTACAGGGAATGCAGCATTACTTAGCATATTTAATGTTTGGATTAACCCATCCAAGTTATGAATTGCATTCTGCTCTTGTTTTTTCTTATTATTAGTCCTGTCCTATTTCTTTCCGGTTTGTGAATTGTTTAACTGAGCTGCTGAATCAGACCATAGCCAGCTAAGAATAGCAGAGATGATGTTAAAATGTAAATGGTTTAGGCAGTCATATACCACAAGTGAGTTTGTCACTGGTGGAAGCAGGTTTCTTCAGCCTCAGTGGATACTCAGAAGCCCTTTTGTCTGTTTGTGTATTTAGGGTTTGTCCAAGGAGCAGTTGCATTAATGGGGTTGTTCCATGAGCTGAAGGATGTGCTTGAGAGCTCTGGGCAGAGTGGTGCCAGGGTCCTCTGGCTTCTCCCAGACTTGTTCAGAAAGTATGTTCTTCCTTCTACGTTAATTTTTCTTTTTTTCTTTTGGGAATTGTGTGGTTAAGGTAGTTACTGTGTTTCACACACAGCATTCACCTGCTCTATCTTTTAACAGTTTGGATGCCATCTCATTGCTCTTGCATCTTGAAGTTCATAATTTAATTCCCTTGCAAACCAAGTTAATTCAGTCCACTTCTGGATTTTAATTAGAAATTAAGAGAAAATAAGACCATGTCACGTGTAGTCAGAATATGGCCTTAATGTATCCTGCATGGGAATGAGTATTTGTTTATTGGCCCCTCAGCATAGGCAGAAGATTTTGCTACATCCAAACTCTGTGAGAAAGGTTGGCCATCTTCTAGCTACAAAGGAGACTTAATAAAGCTAATGAGGGAACTTGGGAAGTGTACCACATTGCTGTGCTTCACTGTCACAGAGAAACATCAGTGAAGTCAGATTTGCAATAGAGGTGTCTGATTTGTTCAGCATCTCTCTCTTCCCTCAAAGGATCTGGGCTCCCTGAGACAGGCTCTGCTATTCTACAAAAGAAGAAAAGGCAAGGTGCACCTTCCCTTCAACTAGTCGAGGCAAGTGAAGGCAAAGCAAGAACATATATTCAAAGGATGGAAATACAAACCCATACAGTTGTGTGCCTGGAAGGGGGCAGCAGTACCTTTCACCTCTGAATGTGCATGCCAAGAAGAAGGGCTGTCAGTATTTAATCTGTCCTGGCTGTGAAAACAAAATGTCAGCCTCCTTTCATGTTTCTGTTATCCATCTTTGCTGGGTACAAGTTCAGAGCTTCTGTAGCTGCCTGCAAAAGGCATTTCTGGACAGGGCCAACAAAATGGGGTAAGCCACCAAAGCAGGTGTCCACAGTGGTGTGTTGATGGTGAGGCTGGTGACCGTGTTTTTCCATCAGTTTTCAGCTGTCTTGTTAAGAGGAGCTGCTGGGTGTTAGGCAAAGCTTCATGATGCCTGGCCCAGCCTGGCCCTAGGACATGCTCCAGGTCTGCCCTGACCTTGGCAAGGGTCTTTTAACATATTTGGCAGTATGGGTACTTCCCTGAAAACTGTTGACTGTGGGCCCTGTAAGCACTGTGCAAAGTCGCACACACACACCCCCATATCCTGAAGTCTGGAAAGCAAGAAAGCCAAAAAACCACTGTATGGTGTGACAGTGTTCATCAAAAGGACCAGCAGCCTGATTATTCTCATTCTTTGCAGGCATTTCAGCAAAGGAGAGCTTTATTGAGGAACTTCAAGGAAGTTCATCAAGTGGGTCTGCAGAACTTTTATGGGAAAAGATTGCAGAAAATTTAGAGAACTTCCACTTGGATGAGCTGGCTGTGGGCAGGAGTGAGTTTGAAATTAAATTGGGCAGGAGACAGGAAGCTCACATATGTCTGAGTTAGTAAATAGAAGTGCCTGAGAGCAGCCCTTGTGGCTGCCTCTGCTTTTGTGCTCCTCACAAAATTGCTATGCACTTGTGCCCATGCCCAAGGGATGCTCCTTACACACAGTTGTGGAGTGAGGATTTTCCAGGTCTGTTCTCCAGAGGCAGCTGGATCCTATCACACTGTTTTGGGGATGGGGAGAGTTTAGTTTGAGGATGGGCACAGGTCATTCAATGCCAGCTGGATGCAATGCTCAACAATTTTCTTCATGTTAAATTTATCAGCATAAATGGAGTCTGTGAACTCTGAAAGTGAAAAAAAAAATCCGTATGTAAGACATGATCAAGAAAGCAAAGCTGAAGAACAAAATAGAAGAGTGCATGGTCAAAGCTCTAAAATATGAAGAAAGGTCTTTATAGTCACATTCAGGAGTATATGCAGGGAAGGAGGTCATTGTCAGGACAGTGAAAAGGCAATGCTGTGTCTGTGGTCTAGTCAGTGAGCCTGGGCACCATTGCTGACTTTAACAAAGCAGGTGAGAATAGTGATTGGGGATTTACACAGGATTTACACAACAGGATTTACACAACAGTGCCAGACAAAGTGAGCCGAGTGTGGGTACCAGAAAATAGAGAGAATGAGATTTCATGTCAGTGAAAATATCCTGCATTTTATATTGTTTTCAATATCAATTTTTACCTTTGCTTTCAATGACCATTAAATGCATATATTTAGGATTATTATTATTATTACTACTACTACTATTTATAAATGCAACTCTTTCAAAGAATAATTTCCTACTATGCTTATGTAAATTTTACAAGTTGATTAAGTCTTTGGAGTTGTGTTTTGGCTTATAGCAACATCTTTATCAGCAGCATAATTCATACTGTAGCACTTAGTATGACACTAGAGAGAAATATCACTTTATTTCTTAGAAATAATTGGCTTCACTATGTAGTCCAAAAATCATTGGCATCTAGTCAATTCATGCTCACAGAAAGAAAATGCACCACGCTAATAAACTCAGATCTGATATTAGCTGTATTGCTATTAAATTTAAATGAATGCATATCCAACCCATATCATTTTAAAATTATATATCACAATGTAAATGCTAGAAAGATGATATTCAGTAGTGAGGCCTGTTTTGTCTGTAGATTCAGGTACATTACTATCTTATGGAAATTCTTTTGGAAATGTGAAATCAATTCCTTGAGTCATATCTGTATTCTCACACATTTTAGGAAGGAAGGAAGTGTACTATATGCTTCTTCACAAATTACTATGGTTTTGGGTAAGTGTTAAACAAAAGATAGGCTGATAACAACGGAAGAAAAGGTGGAATTGTAAAAAGCAGGAAATTTACTTAGGGTTAAAAGAAGAAAAACATCAAGTTGTATTTTACATTTCAGGTTTAGAGAAGGCAAAATGCAGCATCAGTAACTGTAGTCATTTCTTTTTTAACTTATCTTAAGTATTTGTATATTAGGTGTTTGTTTGGTGCCTACAGTTATTAAGAGCTATTTGGAAGATGGGCAGTGGTGGCAGTTTCATCCCTACCTTTCTAATCTGTCCTGGGCCCTCCAAGCAAATGTTAGCACAAGTGACACAAAGGGAGACAAGAGAGTGATGGATGGGGCTTAGGGAAATACATCAACGGTAGGGTGGAGGAAGACCAAGGAAAGGAAAATATGTCTTTCTGAAATCAGCTGCAAGGAAGAGCCACTGCCTCCAGAAAGCCTTCCTCAGGAGTCTAACAGTGGAGGGACCTCATCTGCTGATGCTGAGAAAAAAGCACTGGGTGACCAAACTTCTGACATTTAATTCAAGATTTTCACTGATGGCAGTTTGCATCATCCTTTCCATTTTAAGAATGCAGAGAAAAATCTCTGCAGTGGCAGAGTGGATGTTAGAGTGCACAAAAAACTTGAATTTTCAAAAATAGGCATGTATGAAATGCCAAATCTAGCAATAAAACATCTGTCTTTGTTTTATAGCAGTATGATGCTTGCAGTGGTTTAAACTACAGAATGCCTTTGAGATCTTGACTGTTCAACAGAGCTGTGCTGTACCGTGCTTCACTGATTTTCACTGTGGGAAAGAGAGTGTGAGAGGTGCCTATGGACCAATAAAAGTTTCTCTTCATAATGAGATATAAGCTGAAGGCAAGCACTGCTTTATCTTCACAGATGACTTTCACACTACAATGTTTTAGGCTAATTTTCATCACAAATAAAGTTCATGGATTATTTTATCAGGGCTATGAGTGTCTTGCAAGCCCAAGACTCTCTGTGTACCTTTTCAAAATGCAGCACAGGAGAGTGGAAATGAGGCCTGAGGCATTGCAAGATTTGTACCTTATTAAAATATAGGCTGAATTCCTTACAGATACCCACTCAGATATCTTGTATAATCTTATATCAGGATTGTATCTTGGCTTCAGTTTGTATGACATTGCATGTTTTGAATAGGACAAAGGCTGGCTGCTGCTGTCAGTCCTGTTTAAAGCCCAGTATTTATCTCCTTCTTTGCGGATGCCATTTTTTATCTGGCATTCAGAAGAGCATACCTCTGCCAGCACACCATTTCCCAGCACATCACTCTTTGGCTTGCATGATTTCTGGAGAGACAAGCTCAGACCTGGATGCTTTTCCTCGCTGTGGTAGAGAAAAGGGACGTCTCTGGTGCCTGCTCTGACAAGAAAGTTGATTCATGTGTAAATTACCAGTTGCCCTTTATTTGCTTGGTCCATGGAGACACACACAGATAAAAGGCTCGGTGGGTCAGAGCTGAGTGTGTGCCAGTTTCTCCCATGGCCACGATGACAGGGTTAGGGTTGTTGTCAAAGATTATCAGACAGGCTCTGATGTCTTATCATTATTTACTTGCAGGGCAATGCATGAAAATAAAATTTGGCACACGGGAGCCTTTTACAGCATTTCAGCCGAGTGTGCATTTTCAGGTGCATGATGTCACCATCAGCTTTCAGTATCAGGAGTTCTGCACATCTGCCTTTATACTGAAATGCTTTGCCTTAAATACCTCTTATACATACAGAGGGAGCGTGCCCCAGGCTTCTTCAGTCGTCTACAGAGAAAAAAAAAAGGTATTATCTGAGCAAAATCTCTTCTAAAATCATATATCAAAAAGTAACAGGGGGAAGGTTGCAGTAATTTTGAACTCAAGCCTCTTTAGTGTGTGATTTTGCATGCTTGTAATTCCCAGTCACGGCATTGAACGGCTCTCAAATACTTGCAACACCCCGTGTTGTGTCTCATTTAATAACATAGTTATAATATATTTGTCTACTTTACAACTGTATTTGTATTGGCATATAAAGTGTGCAGCAGCTGGGAGCTTTGTGGGGGTGGCAGAAAGTTATTTGATCTACAAAATCAGTTACTTGTCACTCAGTTGCCTTTCACTGAAGCATAATAAAGAATCATTATGGGCCTATTAGGCAGTGCTGATGTAAATGCATTTTATGTGCCATTTTCAGATCAACAGTTAACCACACAAAAGTAAAGTTGTTAAGTACATCCTTCTTTGTTTAAGAAGGCAAATCATAAATCAGGCAGAATATTAAGCTTATGAAATGTAAATTTGAGACCCCAAGGGTTTTATCTATTAGGTCAGCTTCAGATTAGGCATAAGGCCTATCCTTTGCTTCAATAGCAAGTAGACAAAGTCATCTGTGCTAGCTTTCTACTTTTGTGACAGTGTTATGAATGCCTCTTAAAAGGTTTTTGTGGGGGGAAAAAACCAAACCTTTTAATATATTTTAAAAACCCTAGAAATTAAATGGCTCAGACTGGATTAGAAGAATGAGGGTTTAACTTGTTGCGCATGCATTTTATATCTCCCATGAGAATTCTTTTCTTCTTCATTGTTATTAATGATATCCCATTTTTGTGTATAATATTGATGCTACTGGAATCACTTAACGGCTTTATTTGCCAGACAGAACCTGTCTAAAAAAAGAAAGTTGTTAATGCTAATATTTTGAAATTCTCCTCACATCCCTTGTTACTCTTTTAGTTACTGAAATTGCATTTTGAAAATCCCGACATTTTCAGAGTTTCTCCTTGATCTTATTGATGAAGTTTAAAGCAAATGTTTTCAAAGCCATCTGTACAAAAGTGCACTTTTTTGGCTTCATTTATGAATTACCAAGGCCAGGGATAAAAAGGAAATTTGGAATATGGTAAAAAAACATAGTTCACTATCTCATTTTGCCTTCTCCTGCACAAATTTCCAGTTCATTTTATTGGTCCATGGTGCCTGCTGCAGGTTCAGCAGTAAAACACCAGAAATTATTGTGTGTCCTAGCCATGTGTATTGCATCTGGGAAAGGAAAGATTTGGTAAAGTTTAATTGATAATACCCAAAATGGGCTGCCGTGGGGGAATGGCAGGTTATGTCAAGGTAGTAGTTTGTGTGGAGTATTTAGCACTAGGAGATAGCAGGTAATGGAGAGAGCAGTGAAGGCTACAGTTTGAATAAGTCCTGATTTAATTGAATTGATAAAAGCTGTGTTCTTAGCTGCAAGCCTACCTGGATGTACAGTGTCCTTAGTTCTACTGTGATGTAGCCTTATCAATATAAAAACACATTTTCTGAAAGGTATGTTGGTAATCCAGTCTCAAAAATTAGAAGAGTTAGTAGAAGGATTTTTTTTTTTCAGTAATATCAATGTGTTTGTATAGTAACAGAACTGAAATATTTGGCAGCTCTGTAAGTATGCAAATATGCTTCATGTATGTAAGTATGGAGCATAGTACACAAATACACCATTTCCTAGTATAAGCAGCAACATTCTGTGGCAAATTTCCTAAGAATATATTTTATACGTCTGTGAGGATATTTATAAGATGTAATTATACAACAAAAATATTTGAAGGTAGTGAACAGATTTGTTTATACACATAGTCTTTTACTTACCGGGGATAGCTGATCTCAAATGTGGAATTCTTACTTATATTTTGCCATGAACATGTGTTCTTACACCTACAGAAGTATACAGAACAACAAAGAGCAAATATCAGTGCTAAAACCAAACCTTTCCTACTTTACTCATTCTACAGCATACATGGGCTAAAACATGGTAGAGATTAATAAATGCTGCAGTGCAGTTGGCCAGGTGTGACTTTTTAGAGGGGCATCCTACATTGTCTTTACCTTGTGATATGTTTGATGTGGAGCATAAAGTGAGACAGATTTTTGGGTGCTTGGTGTGCATTTGTGCCTGAGAGCTGCGTGCACAACATCTGGTTTGCGTTTTTATGATTTTTATGATTTATGGGCACAGATCAGTTAATATGCTACAAATTATGGATGCACTTAAACCGAGTGACATTTGAAAACTTGCATGCTGTTTGCATGGTATCTGATCTTACTCAGTCAGGTCCTGCCACACAGAAACAAGCAAGGAAGGTTATCTAACTGATGTGACTTTTGGCAACGTGCCCCATTGAGTATGGGACGATTGCAAAGAAGAAATCTGGCTTCACACCACTTTGTGATTTCTGTCACTTACCATTAATTAATGACAAATTACTCTTGTGTAGCCTCACACTTCTAAGCAATCTTATTTGACCTTCATGCAAGTTAATGGCACAAAGAAAGTTTTGTTTTATTTTTATTTAGGGCAGGCACAAAAGCGACAACAAAAACTAAGGTAAAGTCATGAAGTCAGTGTAACAATAATTCTTATAGCTGTGTATCTCACTGTTTTCTGGATAACTTTGCAAATAATAAATCAAATTCCTCCCAAAGGTGTCAGTAATTTCAAATTTGATTAGCTTTATATGAAGGGTGTTGGTACATTTCTGCATGAATCTTTGATAGCTCAGCATACAACCTTAACATTTAGAATGCCCCTTTGTGATAGTGTGGCACACTGAAATAATGTCAAGCTACTTACATCTCTGAAATCATGGAGATTCTGGTTGGGTTTCTGTTATCTCAGCAAGCTTGACTTTGGCCTGTTACTCCTAAAAGAATCTGAGACATGTAATAACTGTTCAAGAATTTTGGTGGATTTATGTTTTGATGTTGTGAAAGAAAACAGATGCATCATTCAATACCATGACCCATAACTTCAAGCTTCCAGGTGCTGGAGACAAATATCTAATGATCCATAGGACACTTGGTCCCTGGAGTTGTGAACCACATCATGTGTAAGGGGAGGCAAAGAGCAGTGGTTTTAAGCACTGCTACCTGATGTGCTGGTTTTTTTGTTGATGGGACTTTGTGAAAGTGCCAGGTTTTTCATCATTTCACAGTTAAAACTTGTTACAAATTCATAACTCAAACATTCCTCTTAGCAAAAGCGCCACAGCAGAAATTTATGTTGCTGCTTGCACAATGATCTGTCTTTATTTTCTTTGAAGAGGCTGTAAGAGGCCCTGTATGGATTGCAAAGCTGGCAATTTTATGAAATGAAACACTTCTTTTCCCCAGGTATTTATCTTTAAAAAGTGAAAAGCTAAATTCTTTTAGTCTTTTTTTTTTTTATTCTGGCTTCAGATTCTTCACACTCTTATTCTATATCCATATCAAGTAAAGATCATCTTAAATCAACATATGTATCATGAGCTCTTGAAAGAAAACTCACCATTACCTACCTGCCTACTCCCTGAGAACCCTGCCAATTAGTCTTCTGTGCTTAATGACATCATTTCAGTTTGGAGGTAGATACTTTGAAGAGGAGGAAGTTGAAAAACCCAAAAACATCAGTAAAGCTCAGTTACTGCTGTTCAACAAACTAATTCATGTATTATGCACATTTGGCATTCTATAATGGGTTCTCAATTTATAGAGTTAAACAGATAGGATATTCCTATTTTAAGAAAGAAATGTTTGTGCTAGTGCCCAGTTTGCATTCAAGAGAAAGGGAGTAGGAGAGTTCTTGTCCTGAAAAACTGACTAGTAATTGGAAAGTTTTGACCAAATAATTGAGAGTCAGGTGCACACCAGAGCACTGACTGCTAGGGCATCTGCACATAGGCCCTGTTGGAAAAGACAGCATTTTCCTTCCCTGTTGTGTCAGGAAATTAAAAAGGTACTGGTAAATGCATGGGTTAAGAATCTGCTGGAATAAATCAAGGTGCTGTAATATTATGCCTTTTCAGAGCCACTAAGAACTGGGATTTTTGCATTAGCAGTTTGTGTACTGCACAGAGCCAAGGTGGAGCATCCTGTGGTGCTAAGCAAAAAATCCTGCTGAGAGTATGTACAGCAACATCTGTCATTGCCAAGCCCAGGATGGATGTTGTGATATGGAACTAGTAAACAGAGCAACAAACAATAGTTGGCAAAACATATTGGGCCATAAAACATTGATAAAAGTGAGCAACATGTACAATGTTATTGAAATGGTGACATGTTGCATGAGCAGTGTAATTGCTGTAAATATGCTACTGAATGTGAGTGTTTATAAGGTGTTTTCCTCTTCAGGCATATTAATGCTTTCATAATTTGCCTGGCTTGTTATGCAGTTCTTATGAATATTAGGTATCTGCTTTTGAAACAGAGCCTTCTACAACTTGACTGGACTCAGCAGATTTCCTGTATTTGAAATTGATCAATTAAATTGGTTGGGGGGGTTAATTGATTCTGCAGGCTGCAGAGCAGCCTGTGGCTCAGTCATCCTCCCTTTTTATCTCATTCAAAGAATGCTGTCATATTCGCACAGAAATGTATGTGCTAGCAGCTGATGCAAGGAAAAGAAACCATGCATGGCTGTCATTCCAAATATATGTCATAGCATCGTATATCATACAAAGTTAAAATTTGGATGCAGTGTTCTTTTCTACAAGACACTTACTAAAACTATCACTGCTGATACTAAACCTGCCATTTATGACCTTTTGCATGATTCTTCATGTAGTTTTTTTATTTGTTTATTTTCTTTATTACTGTTCTGTTAACCAAATGTAAAAAAAAAAATAAAGTAACTATTTTCTAAAGCCACAGAAGCAAACTTCAGGGATGAGTCTGCGGATGTGTGTGATGTGGTTACAGAATAATATTGCTTTTGGTGACCAGCCATTCTTAGCTCCAGCAATGTATGAAGCATTCAAACTTTTAGTTGACATATTGCAGTGAAAGACCAGCTGAAGCTCATGCTAGAGCAAACGATGGCAAGATACAAACATTCTGTGCTTCATATTTTTTTATTTCTACCTGTGTTGTGTCCTTCAAATGCAATTTGTCCCCTTCAGTGAGTGCAGCTCTGCAGATCCTTTCTTGTATCACAAGATTTGCAGAACCACAGTTGAAATAGTAGAAACATTAAAAGAAACTTTCAGTTTCCTTCTTGTGTACCTCATTATTTTTCCATAACAAACCATTATTTCTGTATTGAGACCTTTTCTTTACAGTGATCACAATTGCATAATGAAACTACACACTGAGGTTAAAACAGCAGTTATCATGAGGTAGATTAAGATAAAAATATAAGATTGACCATTAGGGGAAGCTTTGCTTTTCTTTGGCTACTGGGAATTTAGGTGACCTGCAAACTTTGAACATAAGAAACCACATGAGCCATGTCTTTGCACGAGCAAAGATTACAGAGTCAGCTCAGCTGTGAGCTGCTTGCAGTGAGGCTTCTGTCTATAGATGCTCAAAAAATCCTCCTTGGAGATTGGGACTCTGTAAAGTGGTGTTTTTTTCCCATTAATGAGATTAATTCCTTATTGATACTTTTTAAAATAGGCATAAGTTTTTGCTTTAAATACCTGGGGGTTTTTATCCAAACACTTAACATTTCTTTCATTGCCCATGCAATAGCAAATATACGTTTCACAGCAATGTATTACAGGAGTTTCCCATATCCAAACTGTGTTACATTCTCCTTCATTTACTCATTGTACTGCATTGAAATGAAGCTATTTCACAGTTTGTTGCAAAAGCCTCATCTGTTTGGACCAGTTCTCTCTACTCCCAGGCAATAGCTGCAGGTCAACAGAGGTGTATGTGGAGAAATGCACAAGTAATCCTCAAGGGCAGCATAACACTCTCTGCAAGGTCAACACAAGCTGTACCAGAACAACACCAGTAAGCAACATCCTCCCTCAGTTTTGCCTGAACCATTTTGACATTGACTAAACTGAATGTCCTTAACTTGTCCCTTCAGTTTGCATGCTTCAAATATTCTCCTTATACAGTTGTCTATGTGTAATTTATTTTCTTCAACCACAATAAGTCTAAGAAAGGCAATTTTATCATGTGATGTTCTGTGGCTGCAGGTCAGTTGCAGAGGTGGAGATTTCTGACATGGTGTTTGAGCTCAGACTCATGGGCTGGTGAAGCAAGGTGTAAAGGTGCTGAGAGTACTAGTGCAGTAGATTGTCACCTTCTCAGTGACCCACAGCCAAGACAGAATGGAGCATTGGCAGTTTTGTCTCCTGGAGAGACAAGTCTGCCATAAGGCAGCTCTCAGTTTGGAGAGTCTTGTCTCACTCTGCCTCTCCTCCCTCTTGTCTGCTCCCCTGTCCCTTCTGTGTCCAGACTCTCTGCTGTCCCTCGGGTCTGCCTCCTAACCTCTCCTTGCAGTCACTTCCCTGCTCTTCAAGGTTTTTCCTACTCTTACAAAGATGTTCTCTTCACCTTCCTTGGTGTTCCTGTACCACTTCTCTCTGATTTTTTTACACAGTCAGTCTCATGTCTGGATTCACTCATCCATTTTCTCCCCAGGGAGTATTCTCCTCTCTGTTTACATTGGGGTGCTGTTTTCCCTTCTCCTCTTTTTCTGCCTGCATTTGGAGCCCAGGATGGAGTGCTGCCTGCACTTAGTTCCTGTTCCTGGTGCCACATTAGACTGCAACATCTGGGAGAAGCAGTGGCAAAAAATGTCTGACTTGGCCCTGTCCATTCTGGGGGCTCTGTACTGAGCATATGCAAATTATTTTTTTCAAAGGTTTGTGACTAGGCAAAAAGCTGGCTGTTTTTTCATGGGAACTACAGAAGGACAACAGGGACCTTACCTTCCAAATTTCAAACTGTGAAAAACAGACAGGAGCTGCTCAGCAAAATTCTTGTAAGACCTTTTTTTTTTTTATTTTCGTGTTTGTTTCATTTTTTATTCCTCCCAGCAGGGCCAAAATATGTTTTCCCTCAATCTTATCTCCTGAAGTGACTAAATCGTCTCACTTGAAACATAAAAAAATAATAATAATCAGCCTAAGGCAGAGACAGAGGATGGGAATTTTCATCCCAAATACTTAGCTTGGCAAAATTTTTAAGCACCTGAAAACAAGCTCTTATAAAAGGAACTACTGAGATCCCAAGCTACAGAGGACTTACTTGCATTGCACGCAAAAGTCAGATAAAAATTACTCTGTGATCCACTTGGGATATGAAACTCAATTAAAAAGAGCCTGCTTTTCATATTTCAGAATCCACCTTAAGTAATGGATGTCATAAGGAAACATTTGATTTCAGCACTTCTCAGGCCATACCAAAGCTGTTGCAACTAGTTGATTTCTTAAGTATGTCACAGATTTATTTTACTTTTGTTGTGGGATTTGGTCAGTTTTTACTGAATCTCTTTTGTTGTGAAACATATTTTTAGTACTTACATGCACTTCAGAAGTGCAGCCCAGTCAGCATTGTGCAAGTGGAGCAGTAGGATTCCTTCAATGCACATTTTCAGTATCTTCTGGGCAGAGAATATGAAAATGATAGATGAGGTTATTCTTAATTTAGACCAGTAGCTTGTTTCGTGTCAGCATCCTTACCCTGTGCTTGTAGGACATACCCTGATGCTTCATCCTATTGCCATGGCAGTAGATGGGATGTGTTTCCACCACAAGTGGATTTACATGCCCCATTTCTCTTCAGTGAAAGAACAGGAGCACCTTGTCAGTGTGCAGCATGGAAGCAGGCTTGCCTTGGGGTGTGGGTACTTAGCAATAAAAAGCAGTGAATCTTCTTGGCCACACCCATTCCTCCCAGGCCTTTCCACCCATTGTCCCATTGCAGGTGCCAAGATTTAGACCTCAGCATGGCACAAAGTTTCCTGAGCTGCTGCTTTCCCCAGCCTCACAAAGGAGAGCAAGCCCTGCATTTACAGTGTCCTGTCTGCTCAGCAGTCTGTCCTCTGAGGGTCTTTCAGTCTTTCAGGGTGTGTCTGAATGCAGACCTGGAAAAGCAATTCTGAAACCCATGAGAATGTGGAATATTTGCACTGTTAAACTTATTTTGGTTCCTGTGGAAAGTAGCAATCATGGCTGCAGAGACACTGATGTGAAGTGTTTGGCATTCTGGAACTGTAAAACATGATAAAACTAATGTGGGTGTTGTTGGCTGCAAGGTCCTCACATTTTAGTCACTCACAGACTTCTCACTTTTCACAACAGAGTGAAAAAAATAAGTGTTTTCTTAATTTAATATTGTGGTTATAATGTTTCCTTTA
This sequence comes from Erithacus rubecula, assembly GCF_903797595.1. Lineage (NCBI taxonomy): Eukaryota > Metazoa > Chordata > Aves > Passeriformes > Muscicapidae > Erithacus > Erithacus rubecula. The sequence continues at coordinate 1,953,762 of NW_027635944.1, forward strand.
TCCTCAGACTAATAGAGAGTGCTCCAGCCATAGTACAAGTTTTCCTCAAGCATTCAGATATATGAGCTCCTTTCTAACTACCCTCTACAGGAGATAGTTTTCATATTATCCCATTGCAGGATTTTATGAGCAGTGACTGCCAAGCTTTTGGTGTCTGTGCATTTGTGTATATGAATATTGGTATTATTTAGACGAATTTCAGCTCCTGCCTCAATCCCTGTTTTTACAATGAAGTCTTTTCCCTAATGTGTCAACAGTTTGCTTTAAAATTGCTTGTAAAAATTCAAACTATGGTGGTTTAGACAAATCAAACCAAAACAGACCCATAAGTATTAAGAGATATGCATGGGTCATCAACAAAAGAACTTATCAAATGTATTTAAGTGATTTTCTTAATGGTTTTTCAATGTATTATTTGTAAGTCAACTGTGGCAGTAACTAACAATTGTAATGCAAGATGATGTAACTCCAGTTTGGTGATTCTTCAGAAAGAAACTACCTTGACAACTTCTTTTTATTTTGTTATAATTTTAGGAAAAAATGAAACTGAGGTTGTTGATGTAAGGAAAAGAAAGTAATTTGAACCACCAACTTTTGAAATTAATTTAAATATTTAATCTCTCTTATGCTTCCAGATATACTTTCCTGGCAGTTTCTGTTTCTATCCCCAGTTCCCAAGGTTTAACCATCTTTCTGGATAGAACAAACTATAGTTATTTTCTTTAGAACTACTAAGTGCTTGGCAAAAATTCTATATCTTGACACAAGGGATTCTTCTTGATTTTTCCACAGTCTGTCTCAACAGCTGAGAAGACTCCACATGAAAAGATCAGTTATTAGATCAGGATTGTATTTTGAAGCGAAAACTGCATTTGCAAATACAAGGAGGTCATTAAGCTTCATTGTTTTCTGTCTTTGTATGTTTGGGGGTTTATTTTTCCTCTGGCTGATGGGGAAATCATAAATTGTTTCCTCAACACTGAAGTGACTGTGTCAGCTTGAAGATAGAGCTTTGGAGCTTGATGTTATTTATTGCATTATTTTTGAAAGGTTAATAGTGAAGTCCCTGTTTTGAAATAAATATGGTCTCCCAAATGAAGCTTATTTAGTTAGTGTAGCATTTAAATGAAGTGGTTAGAAACCTTACTACTTGGTGATTGGATGTTTAAAACTAGATTACCAAAAATACTCTGATTTTTGAGTTGTCTTGTATCCTGGTGTGTTTTCCTTATGGCTGTAAAGCAGAACATGATCTGCAGTTTCTCCAGAAGAAGCCCCTATCTGCTCTCATCCCACAAAATGCTGGGTCTCACTGACCTTTCTCTAGCCAGACCCCATCAGCATGGCTCCACAAGTAATACAAGCAAACCCACAGCAAACTGCAGCTATTAAGGATTTATTTGGTTAGAATGGTTTTTTTCTTTAATATGAAATTAGTATTTCCCTTCACATTCATCCCAGACTTTTCAGTTGTCCCTCCTAGTGTTGGCAGACCCACATCCCACACTGCTGCTCATGTGTCCTGGTTTGAAGGACAGGTGTTTGCCAATAAAGGCAGAAGCTTCTCTTTGAAATGGAGAAAGTAAACCCCCTCCCTCCAAATTATTATGATTTTGAAATTAAGGGGCTCTCAGGCAAAGATATGAGAATTAGGAATAACAGGTCTTTACTAGGAAAATTAAAATAGAAATACAGTATTACACAGAACAATCCCAAACCCTGCCAGAGTCAGAATCCAAGCTGACACCCATCAGTCAGTCAGGGTGTTGGCACAGTCCCATTCAACGGTGGCTACAGTCCCCCTGCAGTGGCAGATGTGCTTCAGCTGGAGCAGTGCTCCTGGAGAAGGTGCAGTTTCCTCTGAAGGTGCAGGGATGATGTGGAAAGGTCTGTCTTTCCTCTGGAATCCAGTGGAAAGAAGGTAACTTGGTGTCCAAAATCTCAGTTTTTATCTGGGTAGGAAGGGCTTGGCTCCTGCCCTGGCTGGAGCATCTCCCATGGATGGGGATGTCAGAGAGCTGTTGGCAGAGGTCAGCACACAGCTTTGCCTTCAGCTTTGCTCTGCCTGTGCCTCACTCCACTGCCTCCCACACCTGATGCCTGTCTTGAGCTCTTTGCCTCAGCACTGGCTCGCTGCCCTTGCATCCTGAGCATCATCTGTGACTGATTTTGGGTGGTGCTGTTCAGAAGGGGTAGGAAGCAAGGCACGTGCACTGAGTGTTTCCAGGCAGAGCTGCTGTCTGCTGTAACAAGGAGGAGGGTTAGGCAGGGAATGAAATGCAGCTTTATGATCATTAATCTCAAGCTATCCTTCCAGTGACATCTCTGAGGTGAAGTCACAGGACATGTGATATTACTAAGCTTGGCTAAATTTAGTCTAATTCACATCTGCAAAATCTTTGTGAATTAGTGTTTAGTCTTAAATTACCAGTTTCCATGATATAGGGGCTTCATAGTATCCTGCATTACTTCTTGATGTGTTACGGATTAGAGTGCAGAAGCCAAAAATCCATGTGGCTGGTGAAAATCCCTTAAGTTTCTGAGTAGTTCTGAGACA
>NW_027635944.1:1956818-2111036 GCF_903797595.1 Erithacus rubecula
TACTCATAAATATGAAAATTAATTGAAAAATATCTACGAAAAAGTTTATCTGTTTTCATCAGTGGGATAACACTGTAATGAATTTATTTACATCTCATTGGAAGAAACTGAGACCTGTTTTTCTCTTCCGATATCCCCATTAGTTCTGTTTATTTTTTTTGGGGGGGGAGGGTGGTTTTTTTTGTTTTGTTGGCTTGTTTCTATTGTTATTTTTGGGGGGGAGGGAGTTGTTTGTTTGTTTTGGTGGGTTTGGGGTTTTGGGGTTCGGGTTTTGTTGGTTTTTGTTTGTTTGTTTGTTTTATTTTGTTAGTTTGTTTGAGTTTTAAACTGCTGATTCATCTGGGTTCCAAATCACCCATCCCACCACAAATTAGTGGTGAAAATGCTGCTTTCAGCACCTCCCATGTCTTAGCATTCCCGCTCACTCCCTGTTGAGTGCCCGGAGGGGCTGCTGGACCCCCTCTCTCCAGGGGGAAGGGGCAGGAACAAAGCTCTCACTCATCCAGTGTCCAAGCGAGTGACAAAAGGGAGGATGTCTGTCTGTCTGTCTCTCTGCCTAACTCCCTAATTCCTGTTCTTGTGTGCTCAGGTCTGGAATTATCCAAGTATCCCCACTCCCAGCACCTTTGAATACAGGCCGTTTCTCCATCCCGAATGAGGTGATACCCCATAGAGGGTCTGCCCGTAACGTTGATTATTCAGCTATAACTGTCTACTGTATAGAGCTGCTCTCACCTCAGACCTGCTGCGCCTAGAATACTAAAAACCCCAAGCGAGTTGAATTGAAGAATCTTGTTAAAGAAAAAAAAAAATAAAAGGAGAAAAAGAAATAGAGAAAAAAAAAAAAAAAAAAAAAGATGGGAGATTGAGAGAGAGAGAGAGAGAGGAAGGGAAGGAGGGAAGGAAAGCAAGAGAGGAGAGTATGGAGAACAGCAAATTAAAAATAAAACACTGCCCATGTCTTCACAAACTGAAAAGTCTACCTCATCTAGGCTTGTTTGGAGGGCACAGGAGGTGTCTGTGTGAGTGGGACAATGTTATTTTTAAAGATCCAGCTTTATTAATACATTAAGAAAGAGCTCCCTTGGTAGTATGTGTTCTTACAGCTCCGTCTCAGATCCTATAAAACATTAATGCACTGAAAGCTGTTACAGAGATCTGCACCACCAGCTAGAAGCCTTTACCTTCAAAGCAGCTCCATTACAAAAACGATTTTTAATTTTCTGGGGGGAAAAAAAAGACAAGCTGAAATGAAAAGGGGTTTTTGGCACAGAGCTCAGGCCCTGGCAGTGGGTGGGCCATGGTGTGGGATGTCACAGCCTGTGTTTTTTTGCCTGGCCATGGCACATAAGCATACATGAAATGCACTAGCTCACCACCCAATGAGCGAGCATCCAGCTGGATTTCTATATTAATGGAGTGGGAATACCCTCCACACACAGCAACGAGAGTTGGGGAAAAAAGCAAGAGATCTGTTCTGGCTGACAGTAAGCACAAGGCATGCACACTGGAGCATTCATTGGGGTTTGTGAGCCCTTGGAGTGGAAAAGAAGGCAAAACCAAAAACCCCACAACCCCACACCTAGCCCCCAGAAGCCAAAAGCCAACATGCCTGGAATAAACAGGACCCATGGCTAGAGTATGCCTCCTGCTGCACGGGCAGAGATGATGGCATGTGGTGACTTCAACCCATGCCCACAGTGTCTGAGAGTAAAAAGCAATGTGTGAACTCAGAAGAAAATCCAGGTAATGGGAAAAGGTGTTTCAAAAAGGGATAGGTCAGCCTGATAGGCCATCAGCCTTGGTGGAGAGTCTGTGGTGCAGTCCCAGTGAGGTGAGGTCACCTAAGGCATCACACTGCAACTCCTGCTCCCTTTTTCTAGGCCTTGACAGCTCAGCCCTAAGCTTATATGTCAAGTCCATTTTGGAGTATCCCATAGTTTACACGACTTTGTTACCCCTCCCAAGTATTTTTTAAGTTCTCCTTTTTAGCACCAGTACAGGAGTTAAAAATGTGGGGAAATTTTTTTGTTGTTGTTTATGGTTTTTTCTTTTCTTTTTATCTTTTTCCCTTTTTTTTTTTTCCTTTTCTTTTTTTTTTTTTAAATTTTTTTCTGTGAATTGTTGGCATGTTTCAAGCAACAAGACTCATGGGTTGTGGGGTGATAAGTTGGGGGTTTTTTGCTAAATTCTTTTATTTTTTTTAAATTCTCACTTCAATTTTAATTCTTGAAGAACAGCTTTGACAACATATATCGCACTCATTATAAGAAGCAAAGGGTTATATCAAAAATTATTAGTATAGAATCACAGGAAACCTGGTTTGGAACCAGAAAAAAATACAAAACAGATATAGATACATAGACACAGGACAATTCTTTTATAATTATTTGGAAAATGTTATTTTCCCCTAATTCTCCTTTTTTTTTTTTTCCTTTATGCGCATATGATGTTTTAACTTTTACCAAAAATGAAAATAAAGACTAATATATTACAAAATGAGTAACAATGTTCATGGTAAGTGTTTGCGCATGGAAATTTTGTTGTTTGCTTGGTTTTGGGCGGGTTTTTTTTCATTCTACACAAGGTTCAGTTCAGTTTCAATGCTTTTTTGTTTTGTTGGTTTACTGTACAGCATATATCAACAACAGTCCACAATAAATCCTGGAAGATCCAGTATCCCCTTCAGGTTTGGTTAATATCCCCTCAATACTCATTTTTTTTTTGTCTCTTTTATTAATATTATTTATTTCTTTTTTCCTCCTCTCCGAAAGAAAAAAAAAAAAAAAAAAACCAAAACCAAAATAGGCCAAAAAAAAAAAAAAAAAAAGGCGAAACATCACAACCTCCACGGACGACAGGTCCGTCCTTCTCCCTTCCACGGCCCCAGTCTGCTCCCACTCGCCCTTTCTTTTGTTCAGTGTCCACCTCCCGGGACCCCCCCGCACCCCGACTGCCCCTCGGTGCGAGCGCTCCCCTCTCCGCCGCTCCGCCGCCTCTCCGCCGGGGATGCGGGATGGGCTCTAGGAGCACTGGATGGACATGTAAGGCCAGTTGAAGCTGCTCCCCGACAGTAGCATATCCCTGATGAGGGTTTCGATGGGGGTTTTACCTACCAAGCGGACGAAGAAGAGCTGCTCGATGACGGAGGAGGACACGGTGCGCAGGGAGGGCAGCCGCAGCAGCAGCTTCCCGAAGCGGCTGGGCTGGTTGGGGTACTGGCTCCGCACGTACTCCTCCAGCGCGCACTGCGATTTCTCCTGGAGGCTCTCGATGTGCGCAGCATCCGACAGGCCGCAGGCGTCTGCCCACCGCACCGCACCCGCGGAGGCAGCGCCGAGCGGCGGCGGGCGGGGGGAGAGTGCAGGGAGGAGGTGGAGGAGGAGGAGGAGGAGGAGGAGGAGGAGGAGGAGGAGGAGGAAGCGGGGGGGAGATGGTTAGTGGCTGGGAACCACACGGGGAAACGCCGCGAGGATGGGGGGCAGCGCAAAGGTGCTCCCCCATCCCATCCCGTCCTATCCACCCCACCCCATTCCAGCCCGCGCACCGCTGCCGGATAAATAAAAATAACGCGAACCTCGCCGCGCCTCGTCGCCGCTGTGGGTATCGTCACCCGGAATACGATGGGGTGCCAACACCCCGCTCGTCCCAGCCTCACACGCACACAAACCCCCCACACTTCCTTCCCACATCCCCCCCACCGACACTCCGCGCTGCCGAGCGTGGTTGCTGCTCCAGGGAGCCCCATCCACCGGGATGCTGGAAACCTGGACCAGCCCCCTTAAATAACGCCGAGAGGAAGAAAAATAAGGTATTGGGGAGAATAAATGAATGAATGAATGAATGAATAAATAAATAAATAAATAAAAACAACAATAATAATTATAGAAACAGCAATAATAATAATAAGGCAAGCAGAGCGGCACACAGGCAGAGTGAGACACAAGGAGTTTGTTGACATGGCTGCACATCACACAGAGGCAGCGACTGGGACCTGCAGCGACTGGCAGGCAGCCGGCTGGGGGATGCCGTGGGGCAGAGGAGTCTCCTCTGCTCCTGCCTCGCTGCCAGCGATCGCAAATTCGCCACGTCTTTGCGGGCTGTGTGATAAATCCGGTCGCAAACGGCTAGGTTAGTCCCAGCTTGCGCTCAGCAGGCGTCTCTAGCTCTCAGACACAAAGCTGGGGAGAGCTGCAGCGGCTAAGCCTTGCCTAAATGAAACCAGAGAGACTCCTTCCTTACAGGTCCTTCTGGCACCCAAACTGTCAGAAACATTCGCCTTGCACCTTGCAGAACTATGTGACCTGGGCAAGCTGTACTAATCCAAAAGCAGAAACCCTTCACATCCACGCATTTGGATCTATACACGTTATTCTGTGTATATAGATACAAGCAGAGAGGTATGGATGCATCTGTGCATTTGCACACATAGAAAGACACTTACAACACATATCCTATCTCTGAGAACACATAACCCAAACCAGAGGATAACTGTGCACCAGCTGCTTGTGGAAGGACTTGCCCAGGAAAGAACAGTCATGGAAAAGTGGTGGGTAAGCCCAGGTGGTTGAAACCATCCACATTGTTTCAAAGATTCAGAGTAGATGTTTAAAACCCCAAACCAAAATAATAACCAAAAATCCTAACAAAGTCCTCCAACCAACAAAACAAAAAAATCCTCCAGCCATAAAGATCAGTACAAGGTGGTCAGCTAGCAGTGCAGTTTAACAGATCAAAGAGCCAGACTTTGATAATATATAGATCCATATATGAACGAGTTAATGGCCCCCAAAAAGACATTATAAAAATGTGAATGAAGAATTGTGACCCTGGAAAGACACAACAAATTAAAAAAATTATTCAAAGCTAAATATAAAATAAAATAAAATAAAATAAAATAAAATAAAATAAAATAAAATAAAATAAAATAAAATAAAATAAAATAAAATAAAATAAAATAAAATAAAATAAAATAAAATAAAATAAAATAAAATAAAATAAAATCTATTGTACTGGCATTTTTGAAGCTAAAGTCTTTCCTTACCAAGAACTGACTTTACAAAGATTTCGGATCACCTTCGTCTACAATACTATGGCCTCAAGCAAAAATACAAATAAAACAAGCCATAATTTAGAACTTCAGAGAAGTAGAACCTCTGACCCGAGCTGCGGACTTGGCATCCCTCAGACACACAATTATCTGAGCCAGGCTGCTCTGCTAATCCATACTCTACCTTTAATGCAATGATATTTTGCAACATCTAAAGCACCAGGTTGCAACATATATATCTATCAAAAGCTGGGGCCTGTTCTTGTTTGCAATACATATCAAAACCACAGACCTGTTCATATGTTGATTGCCACAAATCAGATTCCATATTTACATATATCTTGCTATTTTACATGCATTATCTGCCCATTATGCATTAGGATCCTATTCAACTTCCAAACAATGCAATATGAAAGGGTCTTACTGACACCCTGGCAGGGCTTTTTTCTTTATGCCCCATATGTCATACCCTTAAGGTTAGTAAAATATTTATCAGACATTTACGATAAGTGCACCTATAAGTGTAGGTCACTGGACAATGTGGATGGGGAACTTGCTCTCTAAAAGGGCATCAGCCTGATTCATGTGCGTGTTCAAAAAATTGGCCACGGGTTTTGCCTTAGACCTCCAAAAACTCAGAATTTTCTCATGCCGATAGTATCTGTTGGGCTTCAGTTATTTTAAAAGGTCTGGCATATGCCTTCACTTGGGTTTTATTCCACAGCCTTAAGTGGGGGTAGGAAGTCTCAATTCTCTCTTCAGAATGAGATTAAAAATAATAATAATTAAGGGATCCACATCTCGAGTATATTATGCAGCCCAGAGAGGTGCAATCCATGGGAGAAATAATGCAATCCGTGTTTACTGAAGGTGAATTATTATTCCATCTCAGAAAGTGGGCTAATGTGAAAATCCTGTGTGTGCCTTGCTTTTTTATATGGCAGTGTGTCAATAAGGGAAAGCTCTATATTTTTTCTTGCAGTCTATGGAAAAGAAATTATGTAAATAAATAACCATTACTGTTCAACACACTCCAGCCTTCCCCTTTGTAGTGGCGGCAATGTATTTCATGTTACATGTTCAGAAGAGTTTAGTGTTCAGAAAATATAGACGTGATCAGCTGGCATCTAACTAGAAATCAAAAGTTCTGATTGCACTGCAAATAGATTTATTTGATTTACGTTATCTGTCTCTGTCTGTTCTTGGAAACATATATTTATGACGATGAAAAGGTAGATGTGGGAATTAATATTGCTAAGTTTGGCAGCGGGGAGAAGGAGATGAGGGCAAGGAGGAGGGTATGGGAGAGAAGGGGAGAGGAGGCAAGAAAGCAGCTGGTTTTGGGTTACTACACAGCTTTTGGATGATGTCCAGAATTTTACAGATTAAATACATGATCTCTGGAGCCCAAATGTAAAAACCACAACAGGAGAAATCCATGCCAGTTTTAGATATTAAGTCCTTAGTGAAGGACTTTGGACAATATGTCTAAAAATGTCTTTTCTGTCACTTAAAGTTTGTTTAAAGTTGGATGACTTTGAGAAAGGCTTCTCGTGAATTCCCCTCTGAATATGCAATGAAAACAATTTTAGTGAAAAGTGGAAATGTGTGGATGGGGTAAGAGGTAGTAGATTACTCCTGACAGCAATATTTCCATTTTCTGAGATGCCCCATGTGATCCTGCCCTGAAATAATATTATTGTTCCCTTCCTTCGTTCTCCACTTCACTGTGGGAAGGGGCTTCTCCCCTCACAAATGTTAAGTTACTATATTTGTTTTTATTATATGTAAATGAAAGGCTTCTCTAAAGCCACTTGCCCTTTTTCTAGCCAAGGTCAATTGTTTTGGAAGAAAACGGGGAAGACTTGTGGGAACAGGGAGAGAAGAGAAAGAATTATAATTAAAATATTCCCTTAACCATGTCCCCATCAGGGGCAACTTCCTTCACAGGGCCTTTGGCATGTGGAAGGGCTGAGGGACAGGCCAGACATATCCCCAGATCTGCTTGGGAAGAATCTCTCCAAGTTGGGTCTGGGTTAAAAAGGGTTCTCCTCAACTGTCCCTGTGTATTGATGAGCTCCCTGAAATGAATGGGAAAGTCTGGCAGTCTGCAAGCAGGCTGTGGAGTTAAATCACCCTGATAAATGCAGGCAGGTCTCTTTGTCACTCTTGAAAAACATGTTTCCATCAAGAAGACTTATTATGATAAAATACATTAAAATGTCGAGTTGGCTATTCAGTAAATCTTCCATTTGTTTTAAGATTTGCACATTATCCTTTGCAAAGAAATATTCCCTCCAACACTGCGAGACTGCATTTGCACTGGAAATAAAAGGGGGCAGTCACAGTACATGTCTCCGACCACCCTGCATACAAATTAGATATCCTGTCTAAATAAATTATCTGATGTTCAAATCGATATTAATACTACATTTGCTGCATTACAATATAGTGCAAATTTAGGAGTCATTTTAATACAATGTAAATACTATCTTTCCTGCTTGAAAGGCAACAAATATTGATGGATTATAAACTGCTCAGTGTTAAACAAGGCCTTTGAACGATTTGCCATCTTTGTTCAGGAATGCTTTTAATTTTGCCTTGGCCTGGTTTTAAGTCACATTTATCAGAACTGTTTAGTTATTGCTAATCGGGAAAAGAGGGGAGAGGCTTGTACAAGAGAGGAGCTAGGGGACGGGGAGAGGGTGTACAAAAAGGAAAAAATGAAAAAGAAAAAAGAAAAAGAAAAACAAGTAGGAAAGGTGGCAATTAGCCACATCGTGATGATAATTAGAATAATAATTTTAAAATTACGCTGCCCAGACTCTTATCTTGCCTTGTTTCCATTTCCTATATTTCCTTCACATAACTCCCCTTTGATGTTTATAAATTCTCCCTTGCAGGTTACAATAATAGTATACGTATTATATTCTTATAGGCTATGACCAGAGCACTTCAAAGGCAATGCTAATGCAACTTTCCTGCTAGTTAATTCAAACCATCTATCACAGGGAAAAATTGTTAACATGCATGTTTCCACCGCCTACACTTAATTTGATTTTTTTTTTTTGTTTTTTTTTTTTTTTTGTGTTTTTTTTTTTTTTTTTGGTTTTTTTTTTTTTTTTTTTTTTTTTTTTTTGGAGGGCCTGTGTGTTAAAGAGCCACTATCTGTGGTGATGAGGGAGAGGATGATCCCTGGACGGGAGTGTACCCCCATCAGGTGCTATGTTTCCTCGGCCTCCAGTCCCTTTCCTTTAAAAAGAATTCTATTTAATTTTCCCCCCTTATTTTCCCGCAGGGGTTGGTTGGGTTTTTCTGCCTTTTTTTTTTTTTTTTTCTTTTCTTTTCTCCAGACTTCTCACATCCCCAACCCGTCCCCTCACCTGAGGTGAAGAGGACGATGGCTTTCAGACAGCTGTACTCAGCCGAATCGACGTGCAGCGCCTTCAGCTTCTCCACCTGTTCCTGGAAGATGCGGATGTGGTCCATGAAGGCGACAACGCGGTCGGCCGACATGGGGGAGGCGTGGAGGCCGGCGGCGGCCAGGAGCGGGGCCACATGGAGGGGCATGGAGCACTGGGCAGCGTTGAGGACGAAGAGCTCGCTCCAGGTGAGCCGCAGCAAGGCCACCTGGTCGGTGATCTGCAGGTCGGGGAAGAAGGGGATGTTGCGGGCCCACTCGACGGCGCTGAAGAGCAGACGGGCGGCCAGCTCGCAGATGTTCTCGATGCCCATGATGTTGTTGGGCTGCATGCACTGGCTGCCGTAGCGGGAGGTGGGGTAGGGCTCGGCCCGCAGCAGGAGGGAGATGTATCCCGAGAGATAGCAGTGCCCGTTCAGGGGGTCGCCGTTGGTCAGCGCGTACTGGCCGGGGTTGGGCTGGGTGGGCGGCATTCTTCCTCGCTGAACCGCTGACAAAAAGAAGGAGAGAAGGAGAGGAAATGTGCATCCAGGAGGCTTCGCAGGCATCGCCCCGGCGGCGCTGCCAACCAGCCGGAGACAATGCCGGGGCTTCTTCCCCCCTCCCCGCCAGCGCCTCGCCCCCGGCACACGCACAGGCACGGACAGACAGAGGCATGCGGAGCCGGGCAGCTGCCGCCGACCCGCATCGCGCCCCCCGCCCGGCCCCTGCTCCGGCCCCGGCCCCGGCCCCGACCCCTGCTCCGGCAGCCTCAGCCAAGCGCGTTCCGCTCCCCCCACCCCGGCCACAATGCAGACAGGCTTCACAAAATAAACAGATTAAAGAGAAAAGAAAAAAAAAAAAAAAAAAAAAAGCCAAGGCAAACAAGACAAATCCGCACACAACCCCCCCCCCTTCCCCCCTCCCCTCTCGTAACAAAAGAAAGACCCGCACGAAAAAAAAAAAAAAAAAAAATTCAAAGAAATCCTCCGGATGGTGAGAAAGTAGAGTTAAAAATCACAGCCAACTGTAAAAAAGAGCCAAGCTCTGTTGTGAATCCCAGCCTATTGCCCTGATACCACTGAAATTTACGAATAAACTGATGTGTCGCTTTTTAGAATAAAACATTAAATAAAGCAATTCATAAAACCAAATGCGTCCATATTCTTCAAAAATACCTCGTCGTTACCCTTCAAGCTGGAACAGGTCGCAGCGTTCCAGCTCCCCACTGCTAACTTTATTACACAGAACCAGCTTTCCATAGAGTCCCCCCCTCCCCCTCCCAGCAAAGTTTTCCCTGCTAAAAGGAAGAGAAAGGTTAAATATTATCAAGGGGAAGGGGGAAATAAAACAAAAATGTCCGAACTTACAATAGCCAAACATTCGTGGAAAAAAAAAGGAACGGTGTAATTAATATCTTTGGTGAGCTGCTGCCACTGCAGAAGCCTGCAGTCAGCGTTGCACAGTGAATGCACAAGCTTGCAACTGCAAAAACACTGGATTCATTAACCATCTCCACACAGAGCGTAAGCATGCCTCGAGTCCCGAAAGCTGACCAAAGTTGGTGGTTTTTTTTTTTTTTTTTTTTTTTTTTTTTTGTGTGTGTGTGCGTGTGTTTTACTCCATCAGTGCCAGCGTTTGCAGCCGCTTGTCATGTAAACAAACGTAACTTCAGGGGAAGATACGGCTACTCAGGCTTGCTTGTACCCTGCACACGCAGACACACACCCGCACAACCGCACACGCTTGCTGGCACACACCCGCACACGCAGTCACGCATGTTTCCGGCGTGCCACATTTTTCTCAACTTTCTCTTTTCTTCCCCAACGAGCCCTCCTCGCCACCCGGGCCAGACCTCTGCCCTGCTGCTCTCCCAGCCTACCTGTCCCTCTTCAATCTACTTGCAAACTTGGCAGATATTTTTCATTTAACTGCGTGCACAGTTCTCACTTTTTTTGTTTGTTTATTTTTTCTCCTCCTTCCTTTTAAATTTTTTTTTTTTTGCTTGCCTCCACTCTCCCAGGTGCCTACCAACAGCCACTGCAGCTATCAAGGAAGCCGTCATATTTGTGAGTTCTTTCATATCTGAAGCAACCTAATTCAATTTCTTTTCTTGTGGCATATAAAATAGAGTTTTAAAATCCCTGCTCCGCAAAACAATCTATTTCGCTGACGTGACATCTTTAGAACATCTTTAACGACAGTCAGAGGGTAAAGTTTAAACCGAGAGAACATGCTTCGAGGAGAAAGGAGGGCAGGAAATCTCCCTACCCCAGAATGAGTCTGAACTCAGGGAGAACCATAGGCAACTTTTGGAAAGGAGGAGAAAAAAAAAATAGCACAGCAGTTGGAAATGGTGGGGATCCCGCTGCCAGATGCAGGCTGCGGATGCTGCTAAAATGAGAAGAACCGAGGTTATAAATCGAGATTAGTATGAAGACTTTAAGGAGAGGGTGGAGTTTGATGAAGAAATAAAATGAGCAGTGCACTAAGGAAAAAAAATGGAAAAAAAAAAAAGAAAAAAAAAAGAAATGACAGAAGTACAGAAACACGGTTCAGCCACAAACTTTCCTTTGAACGCATGGAATGAAAACAAGGCCAAATCTCGCACAGAAGCACACTCCGGGGCACCGGGAAGCATAGGGAAACGGAGATAGGCTAGTACATTTACTCCCTTTTTCTTTCCTTATTTTCTTTTATTTTCTTTTCTTTCTTTTTCTTTTTTTTTTTTTTTTTTTTTTTTTTTTTTTTTTTTTTTTTCCTCCCCTTTACTGCCTTCCATCTTTTTCATACCCTTTCCTCTTTCTCTAATTACACGTCTTTCATCTTTGGGAAAAAAACGAGCCTGAGAGGTGAATCTACCGAGAAGTATCGCAGGTTTAAAAAGAAATGATGGGGTGGAAAGGGGGTGGGGAGGGGGTGAGGGGGAAGGAAGCTGAATGGAACCACATCTCGTACGGGAGAAAGATGTATCTCCCCCCACCCTCCGGTCTCATGCCAACAATAGACAAAACCACATCTAAAACACGCACACACGCATACACGCGCGCGCAGGGGGAAGTGGGGATAGCGGCTAAATGATAAATATTTAGCAAGCGATTGTAATAATAGTAGTAATAATAATAATAATAATAATAACAATAATAAATTCTATGCACAATTATAGGGAAAGGGGAGAGTGTGGCAGTGCCGGAGAAGGGGGTGGGGAAGAGCGGGAGGGAGGGCAGGAGGCACAAACCGAAAAGCAAAAGAAAACACCACCAACCACCATCGACAATAACAACAGAACCTGGTGCAAAGCTGCCAGATGGAGTGCAGGCAGAGGAAGAGATTGACGTGTGCATGGAAATATATAGAGTCCCGGATTGCTACGAAGAGCAGTAAATATATATATATATATACACATATATATGTGTGTGTGTGTGTGTATTTATTGTAATATATTTATATTTAAATGCGTGTGTGTTTGCACGCCGTGCGTGTGCGCGTGTGTGTGTATATATATGTATATGCATATAGGTGCGCGTGTGTGCGCGTACGGACAGGAAGACACAGACAGACGGAGAGCCCTCGCACACGCACGCTTGCACAGCCACGGGGAGAGGGGAGCGATAGCATAGTAGGGAAGAAATATTCACCTTCCCGCCTCATGCCCACTTTGAGGCACTTCTTGAGGCGGCAGTACTGGCACTGGTTGCGGTGGTGCTGGTCGATGGGACAGTTCCTGTTGGCGCGGCATGTGTAAGTTAAGTTCCTGCGGACGCTCCTCTTGAAGAAACTTTTGCAGCCCTCGCAGGTGAACTGGCCGTAGTGCTTGCCGCTGGACTTGTCCCCGCACACCACACACTCGATGTGCTGCTGGCTCTGCCCCGAGCCCTGCTGGCCCGCTCCCTTGTCTCCGGCCGTGCCCGGCGTGGAGGGGGGTCCCGGCTGGCTGGGGGTCTGCGGGGTGTGTGGGGTGGCCGAACTCCCTTGCTGCTGGGGCTGCTGCTCCCGGCCCGGCTGCGTCGCGGCAGGGTTGGGGCCGCTCGGAGTGCCCCCGGCCACGTCTTCCTGCGGATCTCGCCAGCTGCTAACTACCATTGCCATATCTCGGGCCCAAAAAAGTGCTGGGGAGCGGCGCGTCTCGCTGCGGGCTGCCGGGGAGTGAGGCGGGGGGCGGGGGGCTGGCGGCCGCCCGGGCGCCGGGGGCGAGCGGAGAGCGAGGGGACCCTTGCTGCCGCCTGCCTCCGCCTCGGCTGCCGCCGCCGCTGCCCTGCTGCCGCCGCCGCTGCTGCCGGCTGGAGCCGCTCCTGCCGTTTTCTTTATTTTATTTATTTTTCGCCGCCTCGAGCCCCCCTCCTCTCGCTCGCGCTCTTGCTAATTTTTTTTTTTTTTTTTCAGAGAGGGGGAGGGGGCGACGGAGGATTTTCTCCCTCTCTCTTTCCCCCCCCCTTCCCTTTCCTTTTCCTTCCTTCCTTTTCCTTTCCTTCCCTTCCCTGCCCTTTCCAGCGCTACCCCCCCTCTTTAAAATACCCCCGCCTGACCGCTTCCCCCCCTCTGCTCCCGCTCTCACTGCCTGCTCTCGCCCTCCCCCCCCCCCCCCCCCCCCGCCGCCACTTCAAGTTGCAAAATCAGAAACGGCAAACAAGGCTGTCGGGAGAGGCATTCAGGAGAGTAACACGCCGGACACGCACACGCAGGCAGACACGCGCGAACACTCGGCTCCCCACTCGCACACACGCACGGGCACAGGCACACGCGGTCCGGGCGCTACGAGCGCGGAGGATGTGCAGGCATAGAGGAAGCCGCGGCGCCGCCGAGGAGGAGGAGGAGGAAAAGGAGGAGGAGGTGGAGGAGGAGGAGGGGAAGGAAGAGGAGGAGGAGGAGGTCGCCGCTCGCCGCTCGCCGCCGCCGGGGCTCGGCCGCCGCCGCTCCCGCGGAGGCTGCTGTCGCTGTCGCCGCCGCTGTCGCCGGTGTGGGCTCTCGGGGAGGCGGGAGGTCGAGAGAGGAGCCGCTCGCCGGCGATCAGAGTACGGAGGTGTCCGGGGGCCAGGTCCAGGGCAGGGCGCCGTCAGCCATTCAGGGCGGTGGAGCCGGGGAGCGCGGCGGAGGCGGGCGGGGAGCTGAGGCAGTTTGATCTCCTGTCGCGGCGGCGGGGAAGGAGGAGGAGGAGGAGGTTGCCGGTCGCTGCTCTTTCTCTCCCGAGCTGCTCTCTCTCGCTCTCTGTCTCTCTTGCTCGCTCGCGCTCTCTCTCGCCTTTAAAAAAAAAAAAAAAAAAAAAAAAAAATCGCAGAAAAAAATCGGATGTGACTAAATTCGCAGAGGAGACGAATTCACGGCGAAGTGTAAAAATAGAGAACGGGAATAATAATGACACTTGCAGGAAAAAGAGAGATCCAAAGTAGGTCGGTAAATAAATCCTCTTCTTTTCCTCTTTCTTGCCTTTTCCGTCTTCTTCTCCTGTGAGAGCGCACGATACTGGTTGCGAGGGGAAAAAAAAGAAGAAAATCGGTGGAAATCGCCCCAAAAAGACTCTTTTTTTTTGTTTGTTTAGTTGCCTAAAAAAAGTATTTCGTGTAAAAACTCATCACCCAGAAGAGAAGCCCTCCCCCAAAATTAAAAAAAAAAAAAAAAAAAAAGGCAAGAATGGTCAAAATAATAACGGTATTAAGATGTGAACGCGTTCTTTCTCTCTCTCTCTCTCCGGACTTTCCCCCTCCCCCCTGTTTCTCTCTCTCTCCTTTCCCCCTTTTTTCTTTCTTTCTTTCCGAGTTTTTTTTTTTTTTTTTTTTTTTTTTTAGTTTCACCTCTCTCCTCTTCTCCTGCAGGAATGAAGCGAAAGACACAAGGAGGAAGGGTGGAAAAAAGAAGAAAAGGAAGGAGAAGAGGGAGATGAAGGGGGGGGCACACAACTAATAGAATATGCAAGAAAGGGAAGGGGGGGAGAGAGGGAGAGAGGGGGAGAGAGGGAGAGAGAGGGAGAGAGAGAGACCCAAAAAATGAATGCGTTTAAACGGGAAGCCTAGCAGAGCAATGTTTCCGAAAGGGGGATCTGCGCGAATGTCTGTATATAGTGAACTTTGACACTACTATTGAAACTGACACGTTTCTATGGAGATCGCTGCCTTATATGGAGCTCGTGTCAAGGAGCCAAGAGAAGGGCTGCTGGCAACTGATAATCAAAGGCGACTGACTGGTCAGAGCCCTGAACTGGGGGGAGAGAAAATGGGAGGCTAAGGTTAGCCAAGCCTCCTTCACTCCATTGGTTACCCCCCCAACTTCCTCCCCCCCCCCGCGCTTTCCCCCCCCCCTTCTCTCTTTTTTCCTTTTTTTTTTTTTTTTTTTTTTTTTCCCTTTTTTAATTAAAAAAAATCTCCGCTACCTACTGACTGGGATGGGGAAGGGAGGGGAGAAGGCAGGGGGGAGGAAGGGAGGGAGGGGAAAAGGGAGGGAGGAAGGGTAGAGAGAGGGAGAGAAGATTCTTCTGACAAGCACAATTTACATTGAGATCCCCCTGTGCTGCTATTTACTTTGAGACCTGATTAGTACGGGTCGTCTACGGCCCCTCTACCCCCCCAGCCCATCACACACATGGCCAGAGGAGGATGCATTGCGATAGGCAGAAAGGTGCAATTAAAAGGACACGATGTGGGCTCCCTGTGAAAAGTTGGTGTGGGGTTTTTGTTTTTTTTTCCCGTGCAGATCTGAAATAGGGATTTGTCTCCCGCTTTCCCGTTGCAAAAGCCACTCCGTGTGGCTTTTTTAATGATGGAGAAGGAAACACTCGCGCTGCGCGGAGGAGCAGGCGTCCGTGTATGCGCACCCTTGTACACACACGCACTGGAGTCCACACAAGTATTCAAATCCCCATATGTTCCCATCCCACTTCGGGCTATTTTTGCAGCCTGTCCCTCGTCCCTCACCCCTCATTACTCACCGAACATGTCCATCCGCAGCCCCGCAGGGCTCCACGCTTCTCGCGGCGGTTTCACCCCTGCCTTTTAATTTTATTTTGGCGGGGGGGTGGGGGTGGGGGGTGTGGGCACTCAGAACAACCCCAAACGCCCTGCACGCAATGCTCTCCCCCTCGCTCCCCTCCCCGCGGATCCCCGATCTCCCGAAGGGAGCTGCTCCACGCGGGTAGGGGTGCACGGGGGGTGCCGGGGTGCCGCTCCCCTCCTTCCCCCGCGCTCCCCCGCGCTCTCCTGCGCTCCCCTGCGCGGCCCCGGCCCCGGCGAGCAGGAATCGCTGGCTCCGGCTGCCATCTAGTGGGCACGGAGCCGTGGGCCCGGGGGAGCCGGGGACAGGGGGGATCCGCGCCAGCCTCCGGCCTTCCACCCCACTCCCCATTTTTATTAAAAAATGTATTCCCCCCCCCTTTTAAAATTTTATTTTATTTTAGATAGAAAACTCCACTGAAGAGAAAACCCTCTTCCTTTCAATTTCTGTCCCTCTCACAAGCCCGCCTTATCGGCAGCTTCCCTTTTGTCAGCGGTCTGAAATTTTCCTTGGTTCGAAAGACTGTGTGTGACAAAGAGGAAACAGACTGTAAAAGCTGAACACCTCCCCCCCGCAACAAAAATCCCATCAAAACTAACACCCCAGGCCCCTCTACTCGTCACCATACCCTTATCTCAGCTCCCATTAAAGTTTATAATCTGATTAGAAGGTGGATGGAAAACCTGCAGAAAGAAAGGGAATAAAAAGGTGACAGAAGTTTTATTGTAATTATTTATTTTTGTAAAGTGATGTTCCTTTAATTAAAAGTAAAGAGAAAAAAAAGTCCGTCAACTTTGATGTTTAGTGATCACGATATTTTTTTTCTTTCCCTGTCAACTCTAAAATCTGAGGCTGGGAGCCGCCTGAAGAAAAGATTCCTTTATCAATCCTAAGATCAGAATAAACGCTTGATTTTGTTCCGAAATAATGAAGAGATTTTCAATGAGCCCCTTGGCCAAGCCGTCTCTGTTGTATATTGCATTGATAAAAAGGATGTTATTGACTATGCAACAGTAGGCTTCTTTCCTCTCTCTCGCTCTTTCCAAATAAAATCTCCGTCCTGTTTCTTGGTCAGTGAAAAGGTGAAACGAATAAGATTAAATAGGACAAAAAAAGCAAGCTCCGTATGTATATCATCTAGATTTTACTCCCCAGACTGTGAAGAGACAGGGAGTAAAAGAGGGAGAGCAAGGCACGGAGAGGCGGGGGGGGGGGGGGGGGGGAGAGAGAGAGAGAGAGAGAGAGAGAGAGAGGGAGAGAGAGAGAGAGAGACAGAGACACAGACACAGACAGAGGCAGAAAGCCTGAGAGAAGGTGGACGGACCCAGCAGCCGCAGCCCGGCTCCTCCCGGACCGGGCACCCTGCCGGCGGCCCCGACTCCCCGGGCGACCTCAGGCAAGTCGCCGCTTCCTTCCTCGTGGTCTCGGGGCAGAGGGAGGGGAGTGAGGCCGCGACACTTGGCAGGGAGACCTTCCCCAATCCTACCCCCCCTCCCCCCCCTCCCCGGGGCCACCTCCTCCCCTGGCGTCATTGTATTTGGGCATCCCGGTATTTGGGAGGAGTGAGAGGCGCCTAGTCCTCACTCTGTCCGAGATTTTTTTCTCCGTCCTCCCTTCTGTTCCCCTTTTCCCCTATGGAAACACGTGTGGGAATTTGCACCGCTCACCTCCCAGAGGTGACCCCCGGGGACAGCGGGCACCGACCTCGTGTCCCAGGGCCAGCTGCAGCGGCAAGGCGCCGGGCTGGGGACGTGCGAGCATTCCAGCGCTCTTCTCTTTCACCTGCTTTGTTTGTTATTTGATCACCTAATGAAAAGATCGATGGCAGCTTGTTTATCTGGGTGATAGTGTCAACAGATTACAGGGCCAGTAATCAGATGTTTCCCAGCCGGGCTGGGCACAACTGTAATACATAGGGAGCCTTAACAGGCTCCAACTGCGCTGGTCTGGGCAGCGGGGATTGTGCGGCGGAGAGAAATTTTTTTTTGCTCTGGCTGGAAACGCTTGGTGGTTTTCATTAGCCCCGTGCTGAGGGAAAGTAGTTTTAAAAGGCGGTTTGCAGAAATAGCCGATGGGTGACGGGCTGGTGAAGTTTGCGGGAGTCCCGAGGAAAAACCCTCTCCGACGTCCTCTGGCTGTGCAGTAGCCTGTTGGGGGCGGGGGGTGGGGGGGAGACGGGACTCTGGGCATCCATCAATAAAAGTCTCATGCCTGCGTTGATCAGGTTAAAGCACAGTTCAGTCGACGAGAGGCATTTCTTCTCCTCGACAAATTACAGGGACACATTAAAACGGTCACAATTCACATTTAATTGGGAAATGAGCTTTGATTACTTTTTTAACCTCTGTATATCTGGAATGTGTAAAAGAGACAGAGCTGGGAACTTGGAGATTTAATTTTCCCTCTGTTGCACTAGATGCTACTTTCCCCAGGCCAAGGTCCAGCCTGAGATCTGAAGGTGGAAGAGTTTTGGGAAGCTTTAGAGGATGGTTTTGACTGTTTTTGTTTGTTTGGTCCCCCCCCACCCTTCTGTGTCTCTCTCTTCTCTACCCTGTCTCCTCCCTCGTGTAACCCAATCCTGAACGGCACTGGTTCCCCTCTCATGCCCTGCAGAAAGGAAAAGTTCCTCTGGAGATTAGTGGTGCCAACTTTTACAGGCTCTTTCTGGCTGGGGGGGGGGGGGTGGGGGAGGCGGGTTGAGGGTAATAATACCAGTTGATGGTATTATTATTTTGTGAGCAGCCAGGCTGCATGTAATTGGGGAGCTCGGATACACAGCCTGTGTTTTCCTAAAAAAATAAGTGCCTTTTTCACCTGCCAAGCTCCACAATGTACTACACACACACACATATATATATATATATATATATATACACACACACATAAAAAAAAATGTACTCACAGGCGCAGGGACATACATACATATATACACATTATATATGCACACGTCTAAGGAGTGGGGTAGATGGGAGACAGTATGTATGTGCCCACTTAGACAGGGTGCAATGAAGAGCTTTGGCCTGCAAAAAACCCTGTCATTCTTGCTTTCAATTTTTAGTGCATTTATCGACCTCAGTTCTGACCTGTGGACACCTACAAGCTGTAAAACCCGATCGTTGTACTGGGGTTTCTCCCAGCCCCACCTTCTTCCCTCGGCTGGAGCTTTTTGGGAGACTGCTCTCCTGGACCGGGCCTGTTGCAAGGCAGATGTGAACGGTCACAGCTGGACCCCCTCAGTCTTAACTCTGTGTCCCAGCCCTGCTGCTGCCCAGTCCCCACCCAGCCAGGCTGGGGGTGGCAGTGCTGTTCCAGGCCTCCACAGCTGGTGCTAACCAGCCAGGCCTCATTTCCGAATGCTGGGGCCTTTCCTCACAGGCCTTTTTATCAATTAGTCTTTTTTTCCCCCTTTCTTTTTTTCCTCCCTTTTCCTGCCTCCACCCTAGCCAGACCTGAAGGGTAACTAAGTTTCTTGAGGAACGCACGGCACGGTGTGTGTGCGGGAGGTGGTGCTTCTGGAGGAGATGCGGTCACCCCCTGCCCTGGGCGGGTGTGTCCGGTGAGTGCAGTCACCCTGGGGGACGGAAAGAAGCCGGGCTGGCTCCTGCTGTCTGTGCTGCTCGTCCTCTGCCTCCTGCAGCCTCCACCCGCAGCTGTCCCGAGGGACGCGCTCTGGGACGCTTTGTGCCGACCCTGGTCACTGTCTGAAGGTTTGGGTTTGCCCACCCCACCACGGACATTCCGGGTGGATGTCTCTCTCCCGCCTCCTAGTATCCCTGTCACAGTCACCCAGCCCATCGCCCAGGACTTTTCAGTACATCCCACCGAAGGCGACTGGCCTTGGGAAACAAAGTCCTCCACCTTTCCCTGCTCGGTTCCCCCTCTGCCCATCTGCCGCACCTGCCCTGGGCCACGCCATCACGCATAAACTGCTTTATTTATTATTAAAAAACCCCAAACAGAACCCCCATTCTTTGGAGTCGACTCTTTCCCGCCGTCTCCTCTGCGAAACATCGTATTGGGATCACGGCCGACATCCCTGCGATATCCAGAGCTGCTGCTCATCCTAGCGGGTCTCGTAACCCGCGGGGTATTTATTGTATGTCCCACCCGGTCGAGATGTGCCCGCTCTTCCTCGCCTTCCGCGTGTGTTTAACCCAGAGAGGCGCGACCGCCCTTCTCTTCCGCGCACACCGCCTGCTTCCCCGGAATTTTTTTAGACGGGATTGGCAAAAAAGCAGTGTGACAGCGGCCCTCGCAACTCCCCCCGCCACGCCCTCGAGAAGGCAATCTGCCGCTCCCGCAGCCTCCGCGGCAGCGGGTCCGCGCCGAGCCGGGGTTTGTCATTTGTTAGCACTCAAAAGTACCGGGCTCCAGTGCCAACCAGAAAGCAGGCGCTCGTCATCCCTACAGACTGAAACGCCTGAGCACCCGACAATCAGCCTCTTTTCCCCAATTAAAAAAAGAAAAAAACAGAAAAAAAAAAAAGAGTAAGATCTGTGCCTGGAAGTAAAAACCAAACCAAAAGCAAAACTAAAAAAACCCAAACCCAACCAACTACCGCACAACAAAATAACGTTGTCTGTGTGAGGACGGGAGAGAAGGCACCCAAAGTGAAGGCCACTTTTCTAACAGCACATATAAGCATAGCAATTCCCTAGTAGAGCTTCAGGAACAGAAATTGATGACCTTTGGATGCAAATCAAACCTTCCTGTGTAAGGAAAATCTGGGAATAATTTTCAACACACTCGTGAATCCAGGACCAAATATTTACATTCGGCACAAATAAAGCTGCAGTGATCTGAGCGCTGAAGCCAAGAGAAACAAAATTTTAAGAAAGCCACTAGCATGACGCTTTGCACTGTACAGCTCTGGCTGTATTTTCAGCTTTCGGCTTCTGTTAGGGCCGAATTTGGTGGTTTTAAGATTCCGTATTGGGCTGGAGATTTTGATGAAGAGCTGACGTTTGGAAACGAGTTTGTAAGTCGTGAGATTGTCCTGACAACGCCATCGACGGCAGTATATAATAATTTCCCTAATAGTTACCTGTCAGAGATCCCATTTCTTTTACTGGGAGGATTAGTCTGTCAGGAGTAGATTTGAGCTGGACTTTCTGCAGACCAGAGACCGGCTCCAAGATGTTAGAGTATTTAATGTCACTTTCTCCGCTGCATCCGAGACAAAACTGTGCAAAAGTATGATTGTTGGGAAAAACTCGGCAATGCTAGAGCAGTAGCGATATAATCATATTTATTCATCAGAAATTGATCTGAGTAATAAACCTTAGCAATTCCATTGAAACTGTCAGGAGCAAGATATGTTTATTACGGCGTACTCTGTCTGCGTGGGGAGGACGGGGGTGCGCTTTAGATAAAGTTTAAACGAAACAGAATAAACACAGCAGATCGCTCCAGCCCAGCGCAAAAGCTATAAATGACTGCAATGTATTTTACCACGCAAAGGTTTTTTTATTTTTTGTTTTTAATATAATTATTCACACGTTTCTAAGGGTTAAGCCCAGACATACCCAACGGTGTCGTTAATAAGTTACACAAAATTGCCTGATCCTATCAAACGGGTCTGGAGTTATATGTTTTATTGTTAACCCCTTCCACCGAATCTTCTGAAGCTGAAAGGGAAAGGGAAAGGGCTTTTGTCCGAGTTGATCCTTGGCTATTCTGGGGCTCAGGTTGGTGTGAAAGGGACGAGGAGGTCGCTTGAAATCTCCTTTTATCTACTCCTATTTTCTCTCTGGATCAGCAACTTTGAATAGACACCATCTAATCGCTCGTAATGGAAAATGAAAAGAAAAAAACCCCACCACCCAACAAAAAACAACTGTGTGTGTGCTTTGGGAGCTGCGAAAATGCTTTAGCGCAGGGCTGCCTGCCCGAATGGGTGCGTGCCCTCGAGTGCGCCAGACAAGGAGCAGCCTGAGCATCCCCCCGCAGTCGGAGCCTGCTCCGCTGCGCGCACCCTGCGCCTCCGCGGAGACAGCCGTGCCCTGCCTCTCCTCCCTTCCCCCTGCCACAGGGTATTCCCTGTCTGGGGCCGGGTGGTCTGGGAGCAACCAGCACCCCAGAGACCCCTTCTCGGTGCCCCGGGCTGTAAGGACCTTTTTTTGAGGGGTGATGCTCGGAGTAGTAACACGGAGAGTCGAGCCGATATTATTTTCTCTCTCACCCTCAGACTCCCAGATTTTCGTAATTTGCACTTGTTGCGGGTACCTGGACTGGGAGACAGTCCCGGCCGCCGGGAGTGGGTTGATCCAAAGAACAGCTGCTCTGTAGTAGGCAACCAACTCCGCACACCGGCCGGGCACCGGCGGAGGTGTCCGCAGGTTTCTGGGGATCATCTTGCCAAGGCTGCTGTTTATTTGTTGTTGTTGTTTTTTAATGGGTAAGAAAGAAAAAAGAAGAAGAAGAAAAAAAGTGGTGGGCAAACTTGGGGTCCTCTGTCAAATAGAAAAAGCTTTGTTCTAGAGGCTCAGTCCAGGACACTATCTCTTCCTTCCTAGCAGCTAAGAAATTGGCGTTTCTTTCTCAGTCTGGGATGCTTTTGCTGTAAATTCCTTCATGTGACTACTTTGTTGCTAAGGCTACAAGTTCCCATCCCGACACACAAATCTTTTCCACTCCAGGAGCAGCTCAAGTCCTGGGCAGAAGTCATGACTTAAGAGACTTACTTCAAACTCCTTGGAGTGCCTCCCGGCTAAATACCTGCTTAAGTCTGGAGGTTCAAATGAAGTCCTCCCCCCGCCATCGTGTGTCACCCCCCTCCTTCTTTCCCGAGGTACGTTGTGCTGGGACTTCTGGTAAATAGATGATGAGAAGAAACACAGTCCAATAAGGATTAAATTAAGTAGAAGAAATCCAGGCGGTGTATATTTTGAAGCTCCGATGGGGCGTCAAACTGATGTTTAACACATTTTTTCCACTCACTGTGCACAAGTCCTCAGCCCCCATCGCCTTGTTTAATTTTTTCACCCCCGAGGAGGCGGCAGTTGTGGGAGGTGGACAGAAAAAGGCTCCCTCGACCCACATATCTTTCCTTCCCTATCCTCAAATGCCATGGGAAAGGGCAGGGAGACACCGTGTCCCCAGGCACGGTTGGGGACACACACACACACACACACACACACACACAGGGGGTCCTCCAGCACCGAAGAACCTGCTAAGTGGAGTACTGCATAGTCATCCAGACTGTCCCTAAATGCAGAGCTCAGATGGAAGTGCTTTTTTTGTTATTTATTTATTTATTTATTTAATTATTTCCCGCTTCTTAGCAGAATTACCCATCTCCTTCCTCCTCATTGCCCTTGCCTCTCTCTTGGTCGCATCGGTCGGGAAAACACAGTTTTATCTCCTCGGCTCAGCAGAGTGAACGCGTGCTTGTGCACGACTGAGCCCTCCAGCACCGCTGGCAGTGGCTCTCCTGGATGCAAAAGGAGAAAAAAACCTCAACAAAACCCCCTCAACCTCACTCCCCTATCCCGCCCCTCCAACCCCCAGTAAGCCCCAGAGATGCTCTTCTCCTGGAAAAGTTAAGCGTGACTTAGTAAACAGTTGTAAATGCAAATAGAAATTAATAAATAAACCTCAAACCAGGTAGTTTGGGTGTAATAGTTTAGCAGGACTAATTGCAGACAATGAAGCTGAAATGACTTCTCCAATTAGCTGCTGGTTGGAGTTTATTTGGAGGAACTGTCAGCTCCAGCGATGGATAATTGCTTTATTGCTCACAAAACTATCATCTATTTAGAACATATGTGCTAATTACTCTGGATGGGCGTCGGAAAAGAGACCATAAATCTATTAGCTCTTTAAAAAGTCTAAGATACTCGTGAACGACCAAACTCCTTTCCTTGGAGCTTAAGGGCAAGATTCTTGCCTGGATGATAGTCTTTCCATAAAAATAAAAATAAAATAAAATAAAATAAAATAAAATAAAATAAAATAAAATAAAATAAAATAAAATAAAATAAAATAAAATAAAATAAAATAAAATAAAATAAAATAAAATAAAATAAAATAAATTTAGCCATATATACAGGTATATTTTCCAGCATATATTTGCGACTTCACAGTGGGAGGGAAAACGGTGGTCATCTTCAATAAAGGAAAGCATCTTTCTGTAGACCAAACTGGTGCAATAAATCACTGTCATAAAACCGATTTTCCTCTTTAGCCTTGCACTATTTTTTTTCTCCAAAAAGATTAGTTTAAAAATCTTTTAATTGGATTACTCTGGAAAATTAATCTCCTTTGGGCTCGCTAAGTTTGTGTACCAAATATCTGGAATTAATTCAGTGCCACAAAACGCATCTGCGATGCCTTTTGTTCGAGCTAGCTAAAAAAGGGACAGGTAGGGAAGGTGGCATTTTGCCGTACGCATTCATATCCCCTCGCAGTTCTCTATGCATATTCATCGCTGTATGTGTCGCATTGTAACGCACAAAATTGCTGTTGTGAAGGACATAAACAGAACTGCTTGCTGGACTGTGCCGTGGGTCAAGACATCAGTGGGGGGTGAGGAGTTTAGGGGGAAAAATAGAAGAAGGAAAAAGCTTTGGCAGCCCTAGTAGGAGTCGCACCGAGGGTCAGACCCCGGCCGAAGCGGCTCTCCGCCGCCAGCCGCGGGTGCGCGCTCTCTCCGCGGGTGCGCGCTCTCTCCGCGGGTGCGCGCTCTCTCCGCGGGTGCGCGCTCCCTCCGCGCCGCTCGCAGCCACCCCGCCCTCCCGCCCCCGCTTCCGCGGCTGGCCCCGGACCTGCGGCGCTTTTGGGCCGTCTGAGGGGAGCTCCCCATCCCGGGCACCCGCTGGGGTTCAGTGGGATCCCTTAGTTTTTTCAATTTGAGTGTGAGCAGCACCCTGGTGGGGTGTGGTTAATTGCTGGGGCGGTGGGAGGTTAGAGGCGTAATGACTTGTCAGGGGGGTGACTCTGTAAAGCACCGTCTTCTTTTCCCCCGCCTTTTACAAGCAGAGGCTGTCTCGCTGCTAAAAGAGCAATAAAGCTGGGCTCATTTGTATATTTTTTCTTGTTTGTTTTCCCGGAAGCAAACGAACCTGCCGCTTGTTCCCCGTGGTTTATATGCAGATTGACACTACTCGGAGTCTTGGGGACGAAGGGGCAGGGAGGGATTCCTCAGGGTTGTGGTGCGGGGGGTGAGATGGTGAGAGGGAAAGTTCCTCCTAGGTGGAGCAGGAGGCAGATATCGCTTGTGCGAGTGTCCGTGTGTGTGAGCTGAGATTCAGGCTGAGCAGGTGAGGGGGCAGCACGGGGTGGGCACGAAGCCGGCTGGAGGATGAGGTTGAGGAGTATGAAGGTGAATATGAGGGTGAAGGTAGGTATTGACCTCTTGAGCACTGGTCTAGCTCAACGTCCTACGGAATAATCTCTCTGCCCAGACCCAAATCCCAGCCACTCTTGCACGCTTGTCGCACTTTGTAAGTTGTGTGTGGCATTTCCAAGTTAGCATTAAATTTTCAGTGTCAGCCGCTGGTGAACTGTGAACCGTCGAGTGGGATTGTCTGCGTTTAATAATACGTGACACAAACACGTGGAGGGAAAACACTCAGAGCAAGGTGAACATCCCATGCTACAAGCTGACGCTGGGCATATCACACGAGCCCAAGCCCCGAAATCCTGCAGACAGGTGGGACACCAGTGCTCACATGCAGCCAAACAGCTTCCACCACAACATGAGATCCTTGTGTGGACGTGCACAGGCAGGTCGCTCTTTGCGAACAGAGTTTACATACTTGCTAAAGAGCCCTGTGGTCTGCAGTGAATTAACTACTGCACCTCCATTCCCGGCTGACCTTGCACCTCCTTCGTGTTTCTTCCCAACGTGCGCAGGTGAAAGTTTTGCAGTCCCGTGCTGTAGCTAAACAGATTAATAAACATTGACAGAATCTTTATCCCTAATCACATGATGTTAAATTAATCTTAAAGTCCCTTCTGAGACAAACGAAGAATTTTCTCTCTCTCTCTCTTTCTTTCTCTCTCTCTCCCGTCTCCCTGTCCATCTGCCTGCACTATGGATGTGCCTTGTGGAAAATGTTCACAGTTTGGAGGACTCTAACCTTGATTTTCCAGCTTTGTGCTCCCTCTGGAAGCGGTAAGAGCAATTACTCCATATCACTGTACATATTCCACTGCCATGGTGGATCGCAGGTGTTGCGGGCGCTATTGTTTGCATCCCATCCCTTCCGCAGCCCCGCGGCCAGAGCCCAGAGGTTGCACCGCCCCGTACGCTGCCGAGCACACCCTCAGAGCCCGGGGCTCCCCCCTTGCTGGGTAGACACGGAGGTGGAGAGAGGCAAATTGACGTCCTCACCCACCCCCGCTTCCCGCCGAGCCCCGGCCGCCCGCTGGAATCTCCCGCCTGCCCTCGGCACGGAGATTCTTACGAGATTCTGACTTTGTTCCGCGGAGGGAATAGATAGCTCCCGTGTGAACAGGCATCTTTCACGGCTTAAAGTCTAATGCAAGGCAGAAGGCAAAGGGAGCTGGGACTGCCCTTTAGCCCCAGGCTGGGAGTGGAGGGGCGGTGAAGGCAGTCACTGCACCGAAGGATCCGAGGCGAAAGCTAGACAGAGACGACAGGCAAAACAGCTTCTAAACAGGAAAATACCTAGAAACCCCGAGCTGTGCACATTTGACCAGAAAGAGTCTGGGACGCTGGCTTTTAGTTTAGGCTGTGCAATGATCCTTTGGAGACGATGTAAAGGGTGCATTTATAACGAGCTACAAAAGTGAGGGGTGGAAGCAGGATGCTGTGCTATGCCGGAGCATCCCCGAATAGCATTAAACTGTGTCATGAATCAGTGTCATGGTGACGTATGACACACCACAAGGGATCATGATGAGTGACTGGCATAATAGACATAGATAGTGGACCAAAATCTCCTTGACAATTCTTAGTCATATGTCTTGGGGGGATAGTTTTACATTCATGATCCGTTTATTTGGAGCCAATACAGGGAGAGAGACACATGAAGCACACAGCCGAATCTGACTAAGTAAGATGAAGACGGGTTTAAATGGCACAAAACGTTGCCGGGGGGAATCTGAGGAGGTCGCAGGTTTAGAAGCAAAACACTTGGCTGAAACCCACCTGCTATTAGGCTCTACCTAGTTAAGCAGGACGCCCCTGGTTTCTCCTGCCAGCCCAGGAAAGGGCTGGCTCGCCCCTCTCATCCCCGCTCCTCCGTCATTCAGCTGCAGAGCCTCTGAGGCGCCACGCATCCCCCGTGCCGCGGGCTGACAACCTCCTGTCCCTTCGCAAACTGCGGGACGCCGCTCGTGTCCTTCTCGGGCTTTGTTGCGGGCTGCGAAGCGCCGAGACCCCCGTGCTAGCAGGGGCAGATGGAGAAGAATCCTCCCTTCGGGTCTGCCGAACAGACAGAAAAACCTCTAATAAACGCTCAATCCGAGAAACGCACCCAAAATGCCCCTCACTACGCGCTGGACAGCCCGAGTTGCTGGAGCTGCGGATTTTCTTTTGTTTACCAACTTCCCGAGCTCCCAGAGGGAAATGTCTTTACTTTTTTTCCTTCCCCTCTCCCCCAGACTTAAGTCCCCTGTTGGCGGTGTCTCCAGAAGGGCAAGAGGGCCCCAGTGACCCTTTGAAGGCGGTGAGCACACCAAAATCCTCCTCGGCTGGTTGGGAATGCTTCCCATCCCAGCGGAGATCACTGACAGGCTTCTTCCCGGGAGACTAGGTTCCCGAGGCTCCCTCTTCACACAGACTCTTCAAGGGCATTTATAACCTCTAGAAATCTCCATAGGAGGCATTACAATGAGCAGAATGAGTGACATATGCTCGGAAAATAAGAGTACGAGAGGGGAACCCTCTTCAGCCTGAACGACACCCCTACTCCCCACCTCCAACCTCCCACACCACCCCCCAAAAAAAGTAAAAAAAAGTCTGATGGTCCAGATGCTAAGAAGTTCTCTAAATGTGTGAGTATCTAATGAAGGGAATAGCGACATTGTTAACAGAAAGCATCTAGTTAACAATGACTTAATTTGATTCCGAGGTTGAAAAAGCCTGTTTAAATCAGTCCAGATTTACTGGCCTAAACGCAGCCAATTTTTGAATGTGGAGGTTGTAACGAGTCTCCCTTCTTTCAAGAAGTCATCTGAAAGGTAATAGCATAGGTGAAGTGATGTAGTTACACTGTGCAAACTTTTGTAGTCCCTTTCTTGGCAATTTAATTCGGTGCTTCTTCACTTTATTAGAAGCAGACTGACTCCATCAACGGCGATCTCCATGTTTAGACGCATGACTGCTTGAAGCAATTAGGTTCACCAATTTGCATGTTTCTCCCGACCTCAGCAGCATCACTTGATCCTTACGTTATCAACCTTTTTAAAGTAGGGGAAAGTCGGAATAAAACATGACTCCTCAGTGTGTAGGGTAGCGAAGCCGATATGGAAGCGGGCTGTCAAAATTACCTTTTTTTGCCCTTCGGATGGGAGGAGTGAAAAATTAAAATAAAGAATCACGCCTCCTGAGAGCGCCCAGGTTTCGGCAGTTTAGCCATTTCACGAGTTTCCCGCTGATTTCCAGCGTGTTTCCCAGCTCCCACTCGTTCCCCACCGCTTTCGGGGGTTCGCCCTGAGGGATGAGTGATGCTCCCGGTTCTGTCCCACTTCCGAAACATGAGTCATGTCCACACGGGGAGAGAAAAACAGCGAGCGAGGGTGCGGGAGCCGGACGGCGCAGGCACCGCCGCCCCTACACGTGTGGTTTTGTTTTTGTTTTATTGGGGCGGCGCCCGTGACCGGGAGCGGCTGTCGCTCCCAGCAAGCCCCCCTCCCTCGGAGGGGAGGGGTCGGTATCATTTGGATACCACCAAGTGATTTTTAAGCACCGGCCGACGGTATCAAATCCGTACCGTGGGTTTCCCTAAAAGGAGGCTCGCAAAGGTGTGCGAGGATGGAGGGGGAGAGTGGATCGAATGCTGCCCAGCCTCCCTACCCTCATAACCGGCGAGAAATGGCGATAAATGGCGATTCGGATAGTGGGCTCCTCCTTGCTCTCAACCTCCCCTCCGACGCTGCCCCCCATGCATCCCATGGAGCTGAAAACGCGGGTGAGGATCCGAGCCCCTGGTGCCTGAGGAGCCCGATCCTGCAAAGCCTGGAGGACCTTCAGAGACCCTCCTCTTCAAAAGTCAGTCACTCAGCCACTTGCCCATCATGGGCAAAAAGATTCATTTCCTGCAAGTCCACGGAGGGGATCAGGGGAGCTAGTGCTCAGCAGGTAGAGCCATCCACCCAGAGCTTTGCAGCAGCACGAAGAAAAATCTCTATAAAACTAAACAGGCAATCAGCTGAAATCTATCCTCTTTAAATAAACTGATTCCTTAGTATTTTTCCAGTATTGTTGTAAGTTGTTGTCTGTGATGTCCCCCAGGGCTCTTTCCTCTTCTCTCTGATTTGGTGTATAAAAGCACCTCTGAGTGATGGATTACTGTGTCATTGCAGCCTGCGAAGGATTAATTTGTTTCATTGATTTCTCTTTAGGCAGATTGCCAGAATTCTCTGCTTCCCACCTTTCTCCAAGACTTCCAGCAGTAATAGACAGTAACAGCCTAAGACAAATCAGCCCATTCTTGTAAAAATAGAAACACAAAATCCTGAAGTCCCAGGGAAGCTGTAAATAAGTTTTTTCCTTATGCTGTAGACCCATTGATTCTTAAAGTGACTCCATCTTCTTTCACCACTTCCCTTTTACAAAAAAGGTTACCATGTCCTGGTGGGAGTTGCTTAGTCTCAAGAGCAATTTTAACAAGCAGTTGGATGTGAGCAGTGGGCATTTGATGGTCACAGAGAGATGTTTTGTTCATGTTAAACAGCAGGGGTAGGAATTACAGGAAGATTGCATAAACTTCTAGGTTCATTCTTTCTTAAAACCACCAGACCACCTACAGCTAATCAGTTTTCTATCCATCTACCTATCTGGGATATTGAGATAAAATGCAGTTTATGTCAGGTCCTGAAGTTGCTGGGATGATGTGTATAGGGGTGGATGGGACTGGGATCTCCCAGATCAATTTGTCTGCATGTTTTCAGGATAATCTGATAAGAAGTTAGGCCTTGTAGTATTGGGCTGTGGCTAAAAAAGGGAGCTGGGCAATCCTTTCAGTGCAAATTGTGGAGGGGAGAAAACAAGATCTACTGCTGCTATTCTGATCAAACACTGCTCTTTCTGGACCTGCTTTTTCTGCAGCAGAGACAGGACAGCTGTGCTCTTCTGTTTGTTTCCTCAGTGCAGCACTAAATACTGTATTGATTGAGTCTTCACAAGTTAAACTTTGGGTGTACCTAGGGCTATGCATAGACTACTGCCTTTACAGCTTGGACTTGTGGAAAGCTGTGCCATGCAAAACCAGCATTTTAGATATCACGAAGAGCAGAGAAATATTTATTTTATCTCTGTATTTGCCTTGTGATGAGTGTAGCTCAATAGCTACTTTCAAAGAGATAGTAAGTTTATTGTACTGGATAGTACAGATCCACTGAATAACAAACCTAGGAAATTTTGAAGTTAACAGTCCTACTATTTTTTCCCCATAGTCTCTTAGTGGATGTTAGGCTACTATTTTCTTTTATTAATTTTTTGAAATTTTGGGTGTAATCCAAACACCAGTACTGGGGTCACAGCATGATTTCCTTGTTATCCCACAAGAAAATATACCTTGCCCTGCCTGAGTAACATCCTTGTGTTGTCTTGCATGAGATCCCTCTGTGGTCTGTCGAGTCTAACTTTCCCTTCTCTACCTGGCAGGTTTTGAAGGAACTTTAAAAGTAGTCATAAAGAGTTCATTGTTGTTTTCACTCCTGGGAATCCCTTGAAATCCCTATTTTGTCTGGGGAAACCCTGCAGTGTGAGTTAACCTGAAGAAGGACAAGGCATGGCAGCCTGGAAAACGCTGTTATCCAGGGGAATGCTGCACACTTTCCTTCAAAGGTTTCTTCAGTGTAACAGGGACCCCCACATTTCTGGCTTAACACAGACCTCTATTCCCACTCCTGATAGTTTTTCACTGTCAAGTAACTTTGAAAATAAAGGCACAAAATGCAACAGCTCACATTTTTCCTGCTTGGATAGTCAAGCCCCAGGGAGGCTTGGCTCTCAGGGCAGAGTTTGTCTTTCTTGGAAGCAAATGTTCTCATCTGCCCTGCCCCTTCCTCCTTGCCAACCCTTTTCAGAAGGATTCAGGGGAATCCTTCTGCTCCTCTGCTAGGCAATAAGGAAAGTTATGCTCTTGATTAATAATGATAACAATATTATTGGCTTGGAAACTCTGAGTTAGGAGCGAAGACAGATTTCCATCCTTATCCCTCCAGTTTGCAATAAAACAGGCAGAATCCATCACAGACCAAATTTAAAGCGCTTAAGTGAAGCTCACATCCTTTCATCTCTTCAGGACTGGAAAGAAACAGGGTCTGTTAGATTAGCAAACATTAACCTCTCGCATAGTTCTGAATGTAGGATTAATGCCTACTGAAGGGACAGCTGTATGACCCTCACACACACTAACTATACATTAGGGCTGCCACTGTATTGATTGAGAGGAGTTTGTGTGAAGAAGCACTCCCCACCAGGGAAAAAAAAACAGACTGGAGTGGGAAAAAGCCATTTGTACTCTGCTAAGATGCACTTTTAAAAATCTCAGTTCCCATTTCTGGCATCCACAGTGCAGATGAGCTGAAATCCGCATGCTTCACTCTGTAGTTCTGGTGTACACAGACCACACACAGTTTTCAGCTGTGACCCTGGGAGTGGCTCATCTTTGGACAAAACAGACCTATGCCAATCCTTTATTTGCACCTAAGTAGAGTTTTTCTTGGACTCTGCCCACATGGGGTTTTGTGTCCTTGTGGGATTCTGACTTTAGCATATCTCTTCCTATGTAGCTAATTTGGAAGAGACTGGTCTCCAAGACTTTTCTCCCTTGCTCCATAAACTAATGAATAGAAGTACTGATGAGTAATATGTTTGTCAACTTTCTTTCCATTAAAGTATGAAATCTTCATCCTATGAAAACACAAATTGATTATTTCCTTGGCTTTGCTGGGTTAAACACAAACACTGGATTTGACTTTGGTAACATCCAATTCTTGTGTTAGTCTAAATCTTCCTATAACACTGAAGTTCACAGAAGTAACCTCAGTGCATTTCTGAAAAAATACATTTTAAGGGCCCATCAAAGCACTTTGTTAGAGCAATTCTGAAGTCTCCTCTGTCACTTAAAATTCCTATTTATAAGGGACTCATAACAAAGGTGAGACCAGATATTTCAGAATTTAATCTTTCAGTCAAAGTAGGTTTTGACTGCATTAAGTGTGCTGGCTGGCAAGCTGTCAGGATATTGGACTTGCTCTTAGAAATGCTGAAACACTGCAGTTCTGGAAGATGCAAACATTGGTCAGCCTGAATCATCAGGTATGAGGAAAAACAAACCTGCAAGGAAAACAAACAAAGCTGTCTCCTCTGATGGACACAATGGGAATTTGTGCCTCGCTAAGACAGGTCCAAGTATTTTATAGAAGGCAATTTCTAGACCCTGGGCCCAGCTTTTGGAAAATAAAACAGAAGAGATCCTGACTGAAAAGGTGAACATTTAGTCAGAGCTCTGATACAGTTTTTTTCCGCTGCAGCAGGGACTAACTTTTTTTTTTTCCTTTGTTTTTTTTTTCCCTGTAGCAGCAGGGAGTAACATTTTTGCCCCCTGAATTATTTGAAGCCACACATTTGTAGCTGTATGTGTAGGTAGGCAGGGAACTGCTGGATATATGAAAGCAGGAAGTCAGGTGCTAGAGGGCATCAGTCCTGTTGCTCTCAGCTCATCTCTAAGTCATTTAGCTCAAAAAGCCAGGTGAAGGTTGGAAAAAAATACCATGGTACAGCAAGGCACCCAAAAACTGGACACCATCATTTCTCTGGAAACGTTTCTCTGGAAATGTTCGCCCAGCAAGTAATTAGAATTTTTCCTCCATTAAATTTGTTTGTTTTTAATTCACCTAGAAATTTGAAATTGTTTAATGTATGAGATGGCATACAAGTGGACAACACTCATGCACTTCTCAACAGTATTTGGAAAGGAACTAGATCTCTTGCCTACCCATTTACCTCTGCTGTTATGAAGCTTTAAACTGGCACTAGTAAAATTCACCTCTCTGCATTAGGTGTTGCTATCTTGCAGGCCAAAGTTTTGCAGTTTGCAGAACCATGGAAAGAATACTATAATTTAATCTGTTTGGTTAGAACTCAGCGTTCAGTGAATAAGTTTTTGCTTTTCCACAAAAAGTGTGAATTAAAACTCTGAATGAATAAGAGCGCATTGCTTCATATTTTACAGCCATTGTTGTATTGATAGTTCATTTTTTTCCAAGTGAGTAAAAAATATGTGGCTCATCACACTAGTGTCTCGTTACTAAGATCACAGGCAACATATTGAAAATTGTGGGATGCTAGATAGTTCCAGTGCTTTATGCAGCCATTAAAATTAGATGCACCAGAACTTCTTTCAGCTTACACCATGTTGAAGGAAGTTAAGGAAATGCAGTTCTGGGTCTAATCAGCTTTTCAGCTGTGCTGTATTCCAGTATGTCAAGAAGACCATCACTAGTAAACCATGTTTGTATATTGGTAGAGATCATGGCTCTAGAAGGGGAGGATGGTTGTCTCATTCCAAAATCCACTGATTATTAATATGACAACCATTGCACATGTTCATGAGCTTGTGACTTGAAGATTATCCCTGTCAGACGTTTTTTTGAGGACCTCAACATGAACTTTCTTGACTTACTGCTATGGGACTCCTTCAGCTAGAAACACTGACAGTGACATCAGCTGGAAAAAATGCATAGGTTTAGTCCACACTGCACTAACAATACATTTTGACCTTCTGCACTCAATTGTCTGTGGATTTAAAGTAATGTTTGAAATAATTTTAGCAGTCAGAAAGGTATTATAATCACTGATGATACTTCTTTATCACAACTGTGTTTTACCTTCTGAGTTATATTTTTGTATAAGGTTATAGGTTCTCCCCTAGCATTTGAATAGCAAAGATAAAACTACCCCAGATTTTATAGTGCATTTTCCTCATTTTTCTCAGTTTTTCTAACTGAGGCAAAATTATCTTGTCAATGTTGCCATTTTGGTTTTCAAATTTCTTTTTTCATCCACTGTCAAAATGGCACCCTGTCTGATATGTGAGCATTTCCACAGACTTCTGTTCAGAATGTTTTGTTTTCACTGAAAATAAACAAATGCCCCAAAACAGGAGTTTTGCTCATGGTTTCACTTCAGTTGTAGTTTACATTTGATTTGATGTTAGAAATCACAACAGCTTTAGAGAAGGTTTAAAAGGCATGTAGTGATCCCTTGCAATCATTATAAAATAGCATGGGAATGCCTACAACAGTAGTAACAACACCCTGGCTATAATCCAGTTTGGCTAATTACATCCTATTTTTCTAAATTCAAGTTTATTTTTAAGCTTGATCCAAAGCTTCCAGAAATAACAGTTTTCCCATTACCACTTTTTGGACTTGGACAGGTTGTATTTCATTACTAGGTGAAGCCATCTTTATGGTCTGTGCTTTTAAATATTTTAATTTATTTTATTTTTGGTTGTTTTCAGTTGTTTTTTTTTTTTTTGTTTTTGTTTGTTTGCTTGCTTGTTTGCTTGTTTTAAAATAAGAAATGACCTTTGAGTTATAGGGAGGTGCAAGTCTCTCATCTGGATGATCAATAAAGTAAATTCCTTAAAATCCTTCTGGCTAAAATAACAGCAAAGTATATAATAAATTTAATTTTATCACTTAACAATTCGTTCTTTGTCACACAGACCTTCACCATGAAAAAAAAAAAAAAAATCAGTACAAATATAAAAGAAGCAATTGTCTGTCAATGGACTTGCTTTGTAGGTAGGGGAAGATGTCAAAAATAAAGCATCTCACAGCATGGATGCACTAATCAGTTAAAAATTGCCTGATTCAGTTGTCAGGATATCAAAAACATATTTTTAGAAATGCATGAGATAGCAATGAATAGTATAGCAAACAATGAGGTAAAATGTCTATATTAGAGAAACTGCAATTAAGGGACTTCCTAAGTAATGCTAGCTGCATGGCTCAGAAGTTTTCTTTTGCAGCAAAAGCCTGGAAAAGGAACTAAGTATTGAAAATCTGCACTTCTGAATATGATTAACACACATTAAACTACATCTTCAGCACAGTTTCACATTTGAGGTGTTTGTGTCTTGTTTCCACCTCAGTCTACAACCATCTATCTGACTGTGCTGGGCTACAGTAAAAGCACAGATTTGGAAGTCCTTCTTTATTAAATAATCATACAGTGTAAAGATGCTTCTCAGCTACAGAAAGAGGGTAAAGCCGTTTCTCTTTAACAAATGCCACACTATATGAATTATGTAATTTTCATGGTTATAAAACAATTTGAGAAATTGTACTGTACCAATATGATATATGCTAGGATTGATTACTCCAAAAGTCCATTCAAGAGGAAAAATTATGGGGGGGATAAGAAAGGGAAAGCCTTTCTTTTCTGTTCAAGCTTTACTTCCTAAAGATTCAGCTTCTGTGGAGAAAAACCTCACATTCAGTTGTTACGTTGAGTGGTCACTCAATTTGTTTATTCATTATATGCATTAAATAGTCAAGTATATTCTTTTCAGTATATATGAACAGTTCAATTTATTCTGTTGAAAGAGAGATAACTATCAGAAATAGCAATAGAAGTCACATAATGAGATAGGAATACTAGAAAATCAGAGGATTTTAGTACAGTCCATTATTCATTCAATTCCTGGCAGCCTTTATGATTACAAATCACTTGATTGACTAACTAGACATTCTCAAAGTGAATTATGAATCAGGTTCATTTTTCGTGGTTGAGAGTCGGTACATGTTGTAACTCTTCCACTCTGTGATATATCAAGCTCTTGTAACAGTAATAAGAGATATAATCAACTCTTTATTTCAGGACAAATAAATTGGCTTTTCAAAAATGAAATGTGGTTGCTAACATTTTAACAGTAATGTAATTCCTTCCTGCTATTCTCAGAGTGCAATCTGCTGTGATGACACAGCTTTTGAGTATTTGACTTTACTGAAATTCTTTTAGGAGCCTCACACCCTCAGTCCAGGCATACTGGTCTCAGCAGAAATTTGGTGCTGGGTCTAAGAGCAGTGAGTGGTTCCTTTACTTGTTGAAAACAAGCCTCAGACACTGAAAATCTGGGCCACAATTTGCCCTTTTGTGCCTAACTCTGATCTCAGCTTGGGAATACTGAACAGTTTTAAAGCTGTTTAAGTTTACTTTGAAACACAAAAAAGGAAAAAAAAAAGAAGAATCTCTTCTAAAGTGTGCTTGACCCTCAAGTCCTCTTTCATGAAAAAGTCCCTCAGGCTTTTGTGGAAATTATGCAGAGGGAATGACTGGCAGGCTAGGGTAGGACTCATCTGTAGAACAAATGCACAATCAGATCACAAATCCCCCTGGAAAAGGTTTAGTGAGAGGTGCATTTCACCTTCAAATGACGACAGGGAAAACAAAATTAAAAACGAAGACTTCTCAAAAATCTGTGTGAGTGAATGTCCAAGCAGAAAATCATTTTGAAGATCATTTTTGACTAAGATCTTCACGGCAGATGTAGCCCACAGTGCAGGTTTGTCTTTCTGGGGTGTGGTGGTCCCTGGGTGCTCATGTCCCTTTGAGCAGAGCCACTCCCAAGTGTGTTATAGGGGCTGGAGTACATGATACAGTGCTGGGTCTGAGGGACAGGGTACATCACATCCTCTGGTACATGTGCTGAAACAACACATCTGCCCACATGGGGTCCTGTGCAGCAACACCACCACAGGTCACAGTTTTGGGGAGGAGGAGAGGATTTTTCTGCTGGTTAGGGAGGTTAGCCTAGTGCTTGTATACTTATTTTAGTTCTAGTAAAAGGACAGGCTGATACTTGGTGGGTTGACATTACTTAGAGAACAATTTCAAAGACTTCAATCCCCTCTGGTTCCCTTCTGAAACACAAAACACATCTCTAAAGCAAGACCTTTTGGGAGAAAAGATGTGTTACCACTGTGGTTTTGGAAGGCTATAATGTGGTCATTCATTTTAGAAACAATGGTTATAGACTTTAGATTTCTTTATTCATCTTTCTATCTAATTTCTGGTCTTCTAATAACCATAATTAAATGCTGAGTAGTTTAGAATATTATTAAATAGCTTTCATAGGATTTTAAAAATTTCTGATTACATCATGAGTACAGATTATTAAATATTCCATTCATTTTAAAATTATGATTAAGAGGATAATACAAAAAAAGATGTTTGCAACTATTTTAACTAAGCTGTGTTAATTGAGTTAGGGGATAAGAAATGAGCTTTAAAGGGTGAGAAATGACTGAAATCAAAGCCTGCATGGTTTTAAAATCAAGTGGATTGAGAAAATGGTCAGAATGGCAGAATGGACAAAGTGGGGGTGGTCAAAAACTGAACGAAGGGTTTGAATAGAAAATTCACTTACTTTTAGGCCATTGTATTGTCTTTCACAGAAATGGTTTGCAATGGCACCTGATATCTTGTGGGTAAACATGAAAGGTAAAAAAATTCCTGCTAGTTACCAACAGGATACATGCTGCTAATTGTCAGGCAAGGTATGCAGCAAGAATGGACACAGAAAAATCTGCTCAATAGTTGCCACACCTGGCAGTTCTGTATCCACTAATGTGCATAAGCACAGCAGATCAACCTGGAGCATCCCTGGGTCACACTGGTTGGGATTACTGCCCAAAGTGGTGCATGGAATGGTGATGGTTTTGTTGCCTTTTGTTTAATATCTCAGGTGTGCCACTGTTCTGATATGACATTTGTTTTAACTACCATTTGTCAGCACTGCATGAATTTTTGTTTGGCTGTTTTACTAATTGCTCTGAAATGATGGTTGGGAGTTAAATGCCATTTTTCTTGTCACCCTTTTCTTCTTGGTGGCCCTCTCTCAGATCCTCACCATTCACAGGGCTTTACATGGGATGCTCCCACCTCACCATTTGTAGCAAGGCCATAGCTCCAACCTATCTGGAACAGAGGCAAGATTTTTTTAATTGTGTCCCATAAAGGTTAACCAGAGAGTAAATGAGTAGCCAGAGATGCTCACACGCTGGAAGAACTTCTGGAATCATCAGTTTATGAAAATTACAGCACTCTTTGCAGTTTCCTTCTGGGGATGTGAGAGGAAACCAATACTTGTGAAACAGAATGGGGAGGAGAACCACGGGAAAGCAAATGAAAAGCAGGGTGCACAACTTAAGGTACCAGTAAGGGATGATGGAGGAGCTGTGCCTTTGTCTGGAAGATGGACACAGGCAGCCTGTTAAGGACAGGCTAGCTCACATGACAAACATCAGGCTGGCTATCACAGGTGTATTGCACATGGATTTTTTACACTCGGTACTTGCTGCCTCTTTCTTCGGAATGTATGCTGGTTTCAGAATTTTTGTACTGATTCAGGGCAAAAAGAGAAATCTAAAGCATCATACATCCCAATGAAGCTGGGGAAAAGCTGCCTGCAAAAACTCAGCTCTCTAACCCCAAAGAGAAAAGCATAAAATGAATCTGAATTTATTTTGAACCAAGAATAATAAAATACTGTAATTACTGATAGAGACATTAGCATTGCAGGCTTAGTTATTTAGGTTGGGATTTAATATGTACCTCTTTCTTTCAACCTTAACAGCTTTAATTATTTTTACAAATAAACAAACAAACAAATGAACAAACAAACAAACTCAGTGCATCCTTAAACAGTACTAATAAAAAAATCAAGTCATCATTGATATTTGAAAACAGAAATCAGAAAGAACATATTGCATTCATACCAACTACATACCAAGCAGAATGTTAATAACATTAACCTTTACTCTATCAGATATTTTCGAGAAATACCACTATATTTTTTGCAACGGCTCATATCTGTCATTTAACTGACATGTGAACTTTTCTAAGTTTGCCAAATCACTGAGGCCTGAATACCATTCAGCAATGTTAATTTTGTTTTCCTATTCCAGCTTTTACACAATTATTCTCATGGCAATCATTCTAGCCTTGAGTATAAATAATACTTCAAGTGGTTTGTTGATATCCAAAAAATGATGTGTATCTACATTAAGAGATTCTAGAATCTAATGGGAAAACCATGCATATTATTAAGCTGAAATGCCTATTTCTTTCCTCCCAGATGGGAAGTAGTACAAGGTAGTGCCATGGCATATGCATTAATTTTATTCCTTCCATAAATTTTAGCACATATTATTTTTGCAGATTTTGAATCTTTGCCTCCTACCCAGTGTACAGGAGAGTTAAAAAGGAATTTGCTGCATCTCAGTCTTAACAAGGACCCTGGATAACTCTTAGGTGAGCTGAGGAAGAAGAGCAAGGGAACAGTTCTGCTTTGGAGAAGAGTAAGAGGAAAAAATGAGAGTTTGGTAGGAGGAAATCTTGAGGAGGATTAACAGGAGCAAAAAGAGAGACAGACAATACATCACTTACCTGGCCCCCATATTTCAATTCTACAGACTGGGTATGCTGGATCTGAAGGTTCTAGCAATAAATAAAGAGCACATTTAAAATGAGGAGGATTGTAACGAAAAAATAATGAAAAACAAAAACCCCAATATCTGTTAACCAGTGTTGCTACTCAAATAAACTTAGTCTGTAACAGATTTCTTCCTAGTCTATGG
The DNA here is from genome assembly GCF_903797595.1 of Erithacus rubecula. Classification (NCBI taxonomy): domain Eukaryota; kingdom Metazoa; phylum Chordata; class Aves; order Passeriformes; family Muscicapidae; genus Erithacus; species Erithacus rubecula. The sequence continues at coordinate 1,996,040 of NW_027635944.1, forward strand.
ATTTCTTGCACATTATTTCACACAGTTTTATTCCATATTACTTGCCTTGCCACATTCCAGGCCTTTTCTTAATTCTTTCTTTTCAGTCCAACAGAGATTTTTGTTTCCTCAGAAAGGAAGTGGAAGGAGCACCCTATATTACAAGCTGAATGTTTGTGTGGGAATGGGCTGTGTGGGAGCATTTTACACAGCACTTTATAGATACTCAAAAGAATGTGTTTAAAATTGGGATAGTTGATGTTTGCACACGTGCAAACATAGTGTGGCATCATCTCCAAAGGCTGATGGTCTAAGGAGAGGTAGGACAGAACAAAATGAGGGTTGACTTATTGGATCAGTGTTTTTCTCTTTATTGCTTTATTCTCTGGGTTCATATAAGTTGGTCTTTTGTCTGGACTTCACAACTTGTGCCTACCACTTACAGGGAGTTTTAGGTTAACATCAGTTAATAGCTGCAGAATCTAGAGTGGGTGTTCAGTCTTGAGGGAAGGCCTGGCTAAACTGGCTCAGAAGAATGGTGTAGGTTCAAAACAGAATTGTCCTCTCACTCTGGCTCAGCCAAAGGCTGTGATAAGGCATCTACTGTATTTAGGTGAAGGTGGAGTTACTCCTTTAATTCCGTAGAGGAAAATGAATATCTACAGGTAATCATGGGGATGGAGAAAAGGCATGTGTTGTGTTCTACAACCCACCACCCAAAGCAGCTCCTGGGAGAAGCCCAGCCTGTCACACATGCACAAAGCAAGCTGGCTGCCTGTGCCTCAGAACTGCAGTGAGGGCCACGGTCCTCTCCACTGAATAAAGACTTTCTGAATAGAGAAAACACCTGTCTCCAGGGCAAGAGAGGTACTATGGCAGACAGGCACACACTGCTTTGATTTGAGCATCATTTAAGTGCCCAGCCAAGTCAGTGCCAGCTACATAACCTATTCTAAAAACACAGATCTTGTAGCCAAGCACAACAGTGCATACCTAGCTGCAAATCTACATAAAAATTGATATTTTTAGTATCTGCTTAATGTATCTTAGTTTTAATTTGACAAACCTACTGTTATGAAATATCTTGGTCCTCTCTCTCTCTCCGTTGAGCAGCTATGGTCAAAGCACCTCTACTTGAAACATCTCATTTAACTGCTACCACTAGATGGGAAGAAGTCAGCCTTTACTTCTGTAGTCCTTTTTTTTTTTTTTTAATTTTTTTTTTATTTTAAGTCTTCTGATCAGCATAGATGCAGTTTTCATGAGGATAACTTCTGCTGTATTTGAATTCCTCTTTGTGTGGCTCCCAGCATTTCAGAAGCACAGCACTGCAGTATCACACCCCTCTCTGGAATGCTATTCCCTCAAGACTCCCATGGCAAAGAGAGATGGGTAATGTTTTCTGAGCTTCTTCCTCTATTTTTATTCTTCCTCTATTCCTCATTTTCTATAGAGGATCAAAATGGATTATTTTCATCTTGACATGCAAATGCCTAGGCTGTGCCCTTGGCTGAGATCTCAGCATTGACTACATAAGTGAAAGATATGGGAGCAGTAGCGTTTTAATATCGTATATGGAAGCAGCAGTTTTATTTCTTAAGAAAAAAAAAAAAGATAAAGTTACTGTAGTCCTTCGTGCCATGAAAAATTAAAAAAAAAGCCTAATAAAAACACATCCTCATGCACTACTGAATACTATATTCACATGCAATCATTTCCCTGCACAGAGGCAAACAAACATTGTGTGCAGCTTGATATCTTATTGTTGTACTCTGATCTGCCCATTTGCCATGCCAAAAGTATCAATGGGAGTAAAAGACACATGAATAATTTTACCAAGTCAGATTATGCCTCCACATACGAACATTTAATAAGTGATGGAATTATAAAAGAAATAGGAAGGATTTCTAAGGCTGTTTGAGAAACGCTTACAGAGATAAAAAGGTCAAACTCTTCACCAATTTTCACTCTGCACAAGAGCAGTTAAGTAAATGAAATAACATGACCTGCAAATCTGTGCAGGATACAACTCCCAGAATACATTGATACACCACAAAACTCATCATACAGTGTCATGCTAACCACATGATTTCATGAAATAAATGGTCTCTGACCTCAAAAGCATGCACACTGGCTCACTGTTTCTAATTATTGTAATACTCTTTTTCTGAGACAACAGCAGCAGCAAAACACTATCAAGAAATTGCCTCCTGGCTAACATTCTTGGCAAACCCTCATGGCTATTTACTCAAATGAGGAGCACAACAAGTAAGTTGTTAGCCTAAATGAAAATTATAGCAGATAAAAAATTGTCAGCTTGGGTCCTGAACTAGCATGGAAAAGAATTGCATGAAGCTGATGGCACAGTTTTGAATCTTGTGAAGAATAAAGGAAAGCACAGCTACTGGAATTAACCCATGAGACTGAGGTAAAGAGGAAAACCCACATCCATTGTTACATCACACGTGGCTGACGAGTACAAGACTCTCAGCAGGGATGGCTCAACCATACTTTAACACACTAAAACTCCAGACTGTTTATGGTAGGCAGTGAATTAAGTGTGGAGTGACAATGTCAATTCTCCTGTCTTTTCACTTTCCTGCAGGAAAAGTGACTAGATGGGGGTAAGACCACCTGGATGCATTTTTCAAAGCATTCCAGAGGAGTAAACAAAGTGTTTGTAGGAGGCTGGGGAAGCACTCTGGCACAAGGTCCAGAGCTGGCTGGAGGGGAAAGGTGATAAGCCACACTGGGCTTGTTCTGCAGTGTCCCTGGCTGCTGTTCAGACTAAGGTCTTGGACACAGTCCACTGACAGGCCTTCTGCCAGGAGATTTGTTACTACAAGAGTTTTGCTTAGGCAGGGTTTTATTACAAAAATTGTCTCAATCCTCCTTTTACAAAAGTCTATCCCACCTTTCTTTTCTACCCCAGGAGGAGGAATATTTTGTGTATATATATATATATATATATATATATATCTGGGAGAAACACACAAACAAATTCATTTCCCATGGATAATATATTCAGAGTGATTTGCTTTTCGGAGTCAGAAGCTCAAAATCATGAATTTATTATGCAAAGTAATAATTGCAAATTATATTGGCAAACTCCATTCCAGAAAAAAAAAAAAAGGAGTATTAATATAACTAAAATGATTAGAAAAATTCTGGCTCTTAACTTGGGGCTACTGCAGATATTTTAGGAGGTTATATATCTCTGTTCCACCTAAACCACCAGAGGCAGTAGCTTTCATTTTAAAGGTCTAGAGAGATACTGCAATTAATGGGCCCACCTAACAGCGTATGTTGTGCTTGTATTGAGTAGTAAGACATGGAAAGAAAATGAAAGAAATGCTTAGTGCCATAAAAATTTGCATCTCTTTCTAGTTCATTTTTTAGTGCAAAGAAATGAAATATATCAGAGTCAGAACATGAAAGGATTTGACTCCAGTTTTTGGGTCAAGCTAGGCTATGCCTTTAGTGGGATAACTGGACAGAATATTTTGACTTTGTGGGTCTTAAAGAATCTGAAATGCCTCATTAACAATCCCTTAGAGACATATAACAGTTCCCAAGGATGACTGGAGCAGCCCAGCTTCTCCATGTGAAACTAGGGGCAGGTGGTTATCCCTTCTTCAAGAGCCCCACAGGTTCCCTGCCTGGCTTGGTCCTTGGGGGTCATCAGCAGAAAGGGGCACTGACAGCTGCCAGAGCCAGGATCTTTAATGCAGTGCTTGTCAGCTACACGAGATTTATTTGTTCTGCTGGATTGGTCTGTGATGTCAGGGGTACTCACAGGATTAATTTGCAATCATGGTCTTCCTCACAAAAGCCCCACGACTCTCTGCTGCTATGGGACCATTCTTCTTTCTAGCACATGTTCCACTGGAAAACATTATGTAGTAGATTATGTTATCCAGGCTAGTTGACATGTGTGGGTAATTAGAACAAAAATAAAGATAATGTGTTTGTAAACTTTTAAAGTAATATTCACCGTACTTAGGGTGTAATTCACGTATGTGGCAGCACCAGAAAGTAATGAACCTCTTTAAACTAAAACTTCAGTGATATATTTAGCATTTCATAAAAGCATTATGACCTGAGTGCAAGGATGGGATTCAAGTGCTCTATGAGTTACGTTTCTGTCTCTGTCACACGTGCTGGCTGTGCTCTTGAGAGATAAATCACTCTCCTCCCCATAATGGAGATGCTTGAGAATCACTTGCTGCTATCAGCCCAGTAGGAACGTATTCAGATTGTGGTGGGAGAGCCTCCTTGTATCTAGGCTTCCAGGCCTTACATGAGGCATTTAAAACTTTTCCTGATTGTAATTAAAGCCTTAAGGGACATGCCTTTGTGGGGTGGAAACATGAGTGATAGTTGCTTAGCATTTGCAAGGGACTTTGAAGACTTAGGAGCTGTAGGAGTTTACAACCCACAGCAAGCAGAGAACAAACTGTCTAACCCTTATTACCTGATATCTTTTCTCACATGTGTCTTATTGATAGTGATTACTGTAAAAGAGGTTCCACTTTGCTGATAAAGGTCATTAAAAAAAAAAAAAGTAACTGAGATTTTTAGCATGTAAACACTGAATTTGTTAACATCCTCCTTCACTGAGCAAAAAAAAAAAAAAAAAAAAAAAAAAAGTCTTATTTTGTTTTTCATAACGACTCTTTTTTTTTGCTTTCCTTGCAGAGAAGAGAGATCATGATTCACAGATTGTTCACACAAATCCCAAGACCAACACGCCTTAGGATGGAAAAAGAGGAGTCTGCAGCCTCCAGCCTTGCTCAACTGTGTTATCAATATCACTTACAAAGGTAAACTTGCTCCTCAGGTGTCACAATGCAGTTCTTCCAAATGGAACTACACTGTAGTATGGTCTTGGTCTTCCCCATTAGGTGAGGACACAGACTAATTAACTCCTTTAACCATGCAGTAAATCAAACTAAAAACACAGTTAAAAGCAGAAAAGGGAATTGGAGTCCAGCAAAACTCAACAAAGCTGAATAACTACTCGACTAAATCCAATTATCTTGGTATTTGTAGTGCTATTCTTGTGAGAAGCTGTTTTGGGAACTACTTTGGGTCATCCAAATCATGCTTGATGTGGCAGTGTTTTGATATGGTTTGGGAAGTTTCTGTCACTTTTTCGTGTTCTCAGTGAAATTGCTATCATGACTCATGACCTCAGCAGCAAAGAATGAGGTGTTCTGTATCTCTCCATCCATTGTTCCAAAGAAACTTTGTCCTCAAGCTTAGCAATAAGTCTTGAAGTAACCATCAGTTACAACTGACCTCTGCATGCCAAATAAACAATCATCATTCTAAAGTGCAATATTGTTAGGCAAAGCTAACAACAGATGTTCTAATAGGAGCTGAAGATGCTCAGGTTTAAAAACCATGTTGGTGGCTCCCAAATTGCATCATAAAAATAATGTGAAAGTGGAAAGTCAGGTCTGTATTTCCTTGCTAGGCTCTCAAATCTGATTTTGAAGCTTCAGTTGGCCCTACTGCCTTGAAAATTGCAGAATGGTTGGATTTTACACTATTTTAACCTTCAAAATGTTTGGCAGTCTGAACTCCTTTTTCTGCTGGTGAAGAGGACAGATCAGCCCACCATTGTGTGAGAGAGGCAGGCTCTGGGACACTGACTTCTGAAGACACCAAGGTGATCCTGGACTGAAGTGCCTCCAGAGCTGGTACCATGCAGGTGGCTCCAGCATGCAATCCACAAATGCTGAATAAGCAGTTAGCTTACCTTTCCCACCCTGCACCTCAAAACAGCAGACAGAAGCATCTATTCACTCAGTAGGCAAACAACTTCATGAGTGTAACACTGTTTTCTGCTAAAATACTTTGGGAAGAGGACATAGAAAGTGATAGTGCCTGCCCTCTTCTTGTAGTGTAATAGCCCTATTGTCAGAGCTGTCACAGAGGAAGAGGGACACGTGGGTCCCATTTCCCCTTCTGCCTTGGGCTGCTCAGACCCTTGTTTCCTGCCCTTTAGAGAAAAGGCTCTAGTCAACGGGAGGATTCAGTATTCACCGACGAGCCAGAGAGAGAAGATGAAAGGGAGCTCGTGGCTTCAGGGGTCAGGGAATCCTTTCATTTGCACTCTCTGCTCCCAGGATCATTTCTGTTTATTTAAAGACTCCTTCATGTAAGCATACACAGTCTTAGGATGACACAGTGACATGGTTTCACCGTTTTCTGCTGACCCACATGACATGGACCGTGCCTGGCAAAAGACGTATGGAACGCATATGTTTTTGTTGATTAGAAATTGAAGAGATTGGGACTACTCAATCGACAGAAATGAGTAAGAAGGAATATAAAATAGGACTATTTGAGATAAGGAATTGTACTGAGAAGGTAAAACAGGTTCTTTGTTTATCCAATCAAGAAAATAGTGAAGTCGAGAGGAGGAAAACATGTAACCAAAGGAAGCTTTTTTTCACTTTTCTCTCTCTCTCTTTTTTTTTCCCCCAAACAAAAGCTGCAATTAACCTGTTGAACTAATTACTACTAGATATAACTTAGACCAAGAGATTAGTAGATCCTAAAAGAATTCCACATGTATATGCATAATGAAAATATCCATAAGCTACAATAGGTAGAATATTATCTCAAACCCTTTTATAGAATAGCTTACCTCCTAATTCCAAGTGAATCCTATGTACCTCTGTCTAGGCAAAGACCTTGTGAAGCACTTCTCTTTTTATTCAGGGCCTGTACTTATCTTCCTTACTGAAAAAAAAAAAAAGACAATAAAGGAAGTCAGCTAAAATATAATACACTCCTCTGCATTATTTCTGTTCCAGGGGAGCAGCTGTTTTATTGCTTAGATGGAACACTGATTTTATAAGTTAGTTGATACTTATATTAGCATTTTTTACCCTATGTTAAAATTCAACCCTGGTAAATAGAGGGAGAAGCATAATCTGACCACCCAACTAGGAATGAAATGTTGGAGCCATTTCCATAAGAGGAAATCCACAACAGTGAGGATGTCATTTTCCATTATAAGTGTACTCTTACTTTCAACAGGAGTGAGCTGACAACAAAGGTCCTTGCAGGATAGCTTTATACCAATAATGCAGTGGTAGAGATGGACAGCTATCAAATTCTCTATGTGTCATTTCATGCAGGCTGAGGATAAACTTTTGCCATGCATTCTGTTATTAGGTGCACAATAATGCTTGGAAAATCAGAGAGCATTTCAAGGATGGGCTCTTCTTCCTTCTCTTTCTGGACTTAGTTATTTAGAAATTAATAAGTACAGGCAGATCTTAAAATAACTGTCAAGGTTTTATAATTGGTTTTAGTGTCTGGGAGGCTGTGGAAGTTAAGGGAAGACTAACTCTCACGTTATATTAAGTCAATAGTTATTTACTGTCAGTAGTAAATGTCAAATCAGAATTTCATTTGAATTTATATAGTCTTTTCCTCTCTGATCTTTTTTTTGCTGGTCTCTTGGGCCATCTAAATTTTCCAATTCCTGAGGAAAACTGCCCTTCTAGCCTCTTAATGTGACCCTAGGGGTGAGAAGACCTATGGGTTTTCTGTTTGCTGCTGAATATATTGTTTTACTGTTATGAAAACATAGAAGGGTCTTGCCTTGCTACCAGACCCAAAATTCAGAGAAACAATCACCCTGTAGATATATCCACCACAAGGAGTTGATAATTGAACAGTGGATTCCTGAGTGTCCTTGTGGCCTCAGGTACTACTGAAGTTTTTGCAGTCTGAAGGTGTTCACTGCCTTAAGTGTCCAAAATTAAAGAAAGCTCTCTCTACCAATATAAATATATCAGCTAAATTCAGTTGTTAATGGCATTTAATAATACCAGAGTCCCTTTACTCTTGTTTCATAATTTGTCACATTATTACTGTTTGCAAAAGTAACAAAAGATATTGCAACAAGGATTAATTTGGGCAAATTTAACCTGCAGAGGGGTTTCAAATGCAGGCATTTGTCCTCTGGGATTAGACATCAGCAGCCTGTGGAATTATTTCTGACATTTCATCCATCATACAATCAGAATAACGAAACAAGCTGGTGATGATCTCTTCCTGCTCAAAGAACAACTTTCACAGAACCTTCCCAACCTATTAGCATCAGGAAATTGTGTTTGGAAAGTTCAGAGGAAAAAGAAAATTCTTCTGCAAATGAAAGGCAGAGATGTTATCGTGTGTCAATAACATTCATTGGGAGGTCTGTTCATAAACAGATCTTTAGCTGGCGTAAATCAGAATGACAAAACTGGTGTATGTATGTTGATTTAGTTCAGTCCTGGAATTTTCACACAGAAGTGTCTAGATATTCAGCTTGAGAATCTGGACCTGATCTTCTAAAAGTAAACCGTGAAATTTGTGTTAGGTGGAATGTAAGGTGGACTGCTTCTTTTCCTCTTCTTTGTTTGAAAAAAAAAATAAATTCTGAAGCATACAAGTTTCCAGCATAACCTCTTGCACTCTGCAATTTTCAGTCTTCTCTTGAATTTCTGAGCACATATTTTGGTGGCCTAAGGTTTTATTTCAACCAGCTTATTCCAGGCCAAACGTGGTCAAACTGTATTATGTAAATACCATAACATCAGTGAAAAAAAATGATGGGCTGCCTCATAATTAGATGATAATAACCATTTAAACTATATTAGTTTGTATTTCCTAATACACTCAAAAGGTTTCCCATTCTGGGCAGAATGTCAAGGACTTTTTCAACTCCTCACTTTGCCTCCTCTCCTCCCCTGCTTTAAAAATGAATATAAAGTGTTTTGATGTAACATGGTCTCACACTGAAATGTACAATCATACACCTAAACTAACAGAAAAGGTAATATCACCAAAAGAAAGATTTTATAAACAGAATGCATAATCAGATAAATGAGAACAAAGTTTTGAAAAGCATTGCAGAGGAGTAATATAAGATATTGCTGGTGTGCTTCTTATTTCATTATTGTTTTCCTTCAGTGAAAGTTCTATCAGCTGGGGAGAATTACTCACGTGTTTGAAGCTGGTTCTAGTTTCTCTGAAATCAGATTCCTTACTCCCAAGACCCCACTCCACACTGCCAGCACAAACATACATCAACAGCTGCACAGCACTTTAAAGAGTTAGCAAGGACCTACCAAGCAATTGCTCAATTTCTGATCTTGGTCTGTTATTTTCCCTGAGCAAGTCTGAAGTTGGGGGGAATCAAAGCCAGAGAAAGCAAACAAGTGTTTTGAAAGTCTGAGCAATTCATCTAAGGAGTGCAACTCACCTACTACTTAACCTTGTAGATAAGAAGTGCTGTTGTGAAGAGTGATCCCTTTCCCACAAATAAAGCTTTAAAAAGTACTTGGATCTTCACTGATGAATATAGTGAGTGCTGGTGCACTGAGCTGGTGTCAGCCTTACTTCTGTCAGGGGCAAGCACAGTTCTGGTTGCTTCTGCACTTGGAAAACTGTGGATTTCGCCTCTGGTGGAATCCCTTTAAAGTTAGTAGGGCTGTGCTGTGGATGGGTAGAATGAAGCGAATTAAGAAAGGAAGTTTGAAATTCTCAGATTACTTCCAAAATTAACTCATTTCTGTTGTAGTTGTTGTTACTGAGCCTAGATTTGTGCTGTGTTTTAGTGTGTGAAATACAAGCTATTGCAGACAGACCTTTTCTGCACAAACAAGTGCCCACTTATCCTGTGGCCTGAACTTGACAAACAAACGCATTAAAAAATTGCTCATAAAATAAGAAATAGTGTAATCATGAGCCATCTTTGCTTTAAAGATGTTAGTGTGACTGGGCTGTCCCTTGTTTGACACCAGCAAAGCAAAAAGCCAACACAACAAAAAGGCAGCAAAATCTCAAGCAGATCTCTGCAAGCGTATGAGAAAAGACAGGCTTTGCTGTTTACCCACAAGTCATCTTTTGGCTTGTGTGGTATTAGTTAATGCCAACAGAAGTGCTGCACTGAATAGTCTGAGAAAATATGGAAGAAAAAAACCCCATACAGATATAATTTGTCACAACGAAGAAGTCAGAAAGTTTCAGGACAACATCCTGATGTTATATAGTTTTCTATGATTTTAGCTACTTAAGCTCCACCTTCTCTTGCATTTTCTTATATGAATATTAAAAAAAACCAACGGTCTGAAATGAAAGAGAGAGAGCTTATATATAGCCTGATATGTCTTTGCTGTGGATTTTTAAAATTTTGATAGAACACTTCTGACATTTTCCCACAGCTGTCACCTAAAGGAAAACTGTAGGACTGTGGATAAAGAATCTATACCCTTTTCTTCCTTTCCTCCACCCTCAAAGCAGTGAGATTCACCTTAGGTGAGCATTCAGGGGGAATCTCCCTACCTGTCTCCCACCAGCAGAGATGGTCAATGTTACTGTGAGATAGATCACTTGAGCTCTTCCACTGATTTTCAGCCTGGCTCTTCAATGATCCTCTTTCATTAATGTATGTATAAGTGTACACAACCATTTAGATGTCTCCAGTACAGTAAATTATGCCTCAGTAGGAATAAATACTTTTCCACCAGTGCAATTTGTTAATTTTGCTGTGGGTGTAAGACTTGAGCAGGCCCATGAGCAGTTCTGGGACCCAAGCTCATAATCATCGTTACATATGTCTTTTCCACCATTGTCCTGGACCTGTTTAATTTCTCTGAGAGCATATTTTTTTGAGCTGAGACAGAAAGTAAGGGAAGAACAAAGCTGGGTGAGATGGCTTGGGAATGCCAATGCCAGGCTTTGCATAAAGTGTTATTTCAGACATTCACCCAAAACATCAGAGGATCAGCCCTAATCCCTGAGTCACTAATGAAACTTCATCAGTGCAGGAGACAGCACTGAACATTTTTGGAGAGATGGGGTTGGATGTCAGCATGAGGGAGACATGTATAGATCTGAATTGCTGCAGAACAGAGAGAGGCATCATCTCAGGGCCAGGGATTTCCCAAGATGCTTTAAAAGTAGGTTACCTTATTTATTTTTTATCCCTCTAGACTTTTTTTGAAAATCGGGTTCTGTTTCTGAAACATTCAAAAGCAAAGAATTATGGAAGAAATCTGTAACTGAGAACTTTGTAGAAGACAGCTTTTTAAATGAATGACTTACTTAGAATTTCTTTTCTGTCTAGAAAAAGTGAAATTGTTTTTTCAATCTTGATATTGGAGCCATAGAATCTAATGTCTGGCCCTTGTGTGGTGGCAACAACTTTTTTGATTTACGCAAGCAGACACAACTATTCTGGAATAAAGAAATCTTGAATAACAGATAAAAATTGGTCACTTTGATTTTCAAAGTGATTCTGAAGATAATGAGAGAATACAGCAATAAAGTAGTAGTCCAGTTCCCATACTGATCACATAGTTAGGATGTGAACCTGCATGCCAGATTTAATATCTCATACAAGGATAGAAACTCAAAAAGAATCTGTGCTTCATGGTGACTCTTGAAGCCCCCTCTCCTACATGAAGCAAAATAAAGCATAGAAGTTAGACCTTCACTCATCTTACATTTCTCAAATTGCTCTCTAGTTCTAAACGGTTTGCAACTGTGAACTTTGAAAAACAAATTAAGGAGAGAAGGCAAGACACCTACAACACACTGCAATTGTCCTGCTCAGCATGAGAAATCTCTTTAAGAGGAGTTAGTTGGGTACCCAAGCTGAAATGAAGACACCAGCTGTGATGTACTGTTCTTTATCTCCTGACCTTTAATATCCATGAAGGTAAATAAATACTTCTATATGAAAGGAACTACATTTTATACAATCAAATTTGGCTTTTGAGTTGAATCCCAAAAATAGCTAGATATTTTGATGAAGAGTATAAAACTGAAGACCCTGTCAAATAAAGATAAGTTTTATAACATTTTATAAAATGTATAAGTGTACATAACTGATTAGATCTCTCCAGTACTAAAATTTCAGTAGTATCTGGTAGTACCCATGCATTTCCCAAAAGACATGAAAAGTTTTAAAAGTCTGTGATGTCATTTCATGTATGACAGTAGGTGACAGCACAAGGCCTAGGCTGCAGATAGAATCTTCATCCTGCATTTCTGAATAGCCTCAAAAATTTACTGCCAAAGAACTAGACTAGGTGTACCAAAAACTCTAAGGAGAGCTACTAGGCTGGGCTTGGCATACTAAGATTTGTCTCAAGAGAGTTATTATACTCACTAGGATTCTTTCCAGGTTCTTCTGTGTTTCTGGTTTGTCGTCAAAGGTTAATAAATGTATCTTCAAATTAAATTTTACCACAGGCACGTGCATTATGGAGTGCAAACCTGACTATTTCTACATATCAAGTTATACAATGCTGCAAGAGTTAAATATGGGAAAACCAGGCAAAATTGTGGCCCTGTTGTTGAGAAGTGCAGATTTGACTTGATGCAAGCTGGGGAAGATTTCCAAGTAAAATTTGCAAATTTCTCCATTGGACGTAATGAAGATGACATTGTCTCAAGCTTCTAAAGCCATAAATACCTCAAAACAATATGCTACCAAAAGGCATATGGAAAGGTAACTACACAAGCTATGTTGCTAAAACTGTGTTTTTCTTACAGGAAAGGTTAGCTCTGACCTGAAGGATGGTTGTGTGATACAATCACAAAGACCAATTGATCACTCCAACAAGCAGCACCATACATAGAATTTGGAGTAAACTTCTCATCTTTAACCTGTCCTGAGATTGCAACCCTGGGATATGCAGTCCCACATCTGTTGACATCAACAAGGCTGATAGAAAAGTATGTCAGGGATTGGAACTTTTGCTTTGATTAAATTGATTGTATAATTTGTCTTTTTGAATGGGAAAAAGGACTATATCATTAACATCTTTTGAAAGAACTGTATCTTAATCAAGCATAAATATTTTTCTAGATTAAACCCTTACAACCTCTTCCTATACTAGCAAATATCTTAGCTCAAATTTAGTATCAGTAAAAAGGTATTAAAGTATTGACCTAACATATGTTGTCCTAGGGCTTGTTTGTGTGTTCTGCATTCTGGAAAGTACTGTGCCTCCTCTGTCAGCTAAAACAAATGTTACACATCACAAAGTACTGAGCTCCTGAGTACCCTAGCATTCTAAGACAATAAAGTACCACTAGTAACTCACTGAATATTTAGAGAGAGTTGCAAACAACACACAAATATCCAACTTTTTTTTTTTTTTAAATTTTGCTTTTGAACAGACAAAAAGACAGCAAAAAAAATTTAAGATAACATCAAATTATATCTAAATACATCCTAAGAACTGAGTGGTCTTGCTTTATTCTTATCTGTGCATAATTGTATCCTTTCTTATTATGGGCATAAGACTATGCTATTTACACTGATTTTTATGTACAACAGATTCCAGCTCTATCTCATACCACAGTGACTATTCATTTCCTGCTGGTAACCACCCCCTCATTCTATGGCTGCAAAGAGAAACACAGAGAATGACCACAAGACTCTCTGATAATAAGGTAAAATTTACATATTCTCACATTCTAATATTGAAGGAGAAACATTGTAATGTCAAATTACTTTGCCATTTGCTTGGTGAAAATCTTAAAAATTAATTGGAGATCAGTATTATTTCTTGAGATAGTGTCCACTTTTGCCAAGGTAATTTTTGCAGACCCTCCAATGCCAAATATCAGGCACATAAAATACATAGAGATATGTGCAGACAACTTGTTGGCAAAGTATTTAAAGTGATATTCTCAAAGAACTCTGAGTACTTTTTTTATCATGAGCATTTTCAATTGCTGGTGCACATACTTCATATTCAGGCTCTTAGGACATTTTCATTTATTAGGATATAGCTCTGCCATACATTTCAGTCCACTGCTTTTCCACACTCTAAAAGATCTGGTCTCTAGCCTTGGCTGCAATGCAAGAGTTTAATTAGAAATTTGCAGATGTTTTCCAGAGACTATGTAGAGTGGGATTTCTATTTCATCAATGAATGTACATTGGCTCTTATTAGAATATATATACATGTGCACCTCAAATACATGGGCAATTAATAGATCCTCAAAAACAAACCCAAACCACTCAAGGTACACACTTTCTATAGCACCAAGAAACAAGATATTGACATTAGGGCTATCACTTTTGCAGTATATGCAGAGATAGGGCGGGAATTTATAATATAAACACAGAGAAAATTATTGTTTTCTATTCCAGTTTAATGATTGTTCACCCACATACTGAAAACAGGGATGCATCCTCTCTCCACCTGAAATTAGCTACCTGAAAGATTGGCAGCTGCCTGCAGAACAGGCACACCTTGCACTTAGTACCAGGTGAGCAAAGTTTTAATCATGGCTGTGATGATAAAAAAAGCTGTGAGGGCATGCAGTTCATTCACTGACCTAGACAAACACAACACCACACAACACCTTTGCTGCAACCCAAGCTAGTTCTCTGATTCACCTTTCCCTACACACAGAATCACAGTATGTTGGAAGGGACCACAGTGGGGCAGCTGGTCCAACCTCCCGACTAGAGCAGAGCCCTCCTGGAACAAATGGCACAGGATTGTGTCCAGATGGTTCTGGAGTATCTCCAGTGAGGGAGACTCCACATCCTCTCTGGGCAATCTCTTCCAGTGTGTGGTCACCTGCATAGCAAAGGATCTCTTCCTCATGTTTAGGTGGAAGTTTGTGTGCATCAGTTTCTGACTATTGCTTCTTGTTTTATTGGTTTGCACCACTGAGAAGAGCCCGGATTCATCCTCCTGATACCCTTACTTTAGATATCTATACACATCTATGACATCGTCTCTCAGTCACCTCTTCTCAAAGTCAGCTCCCTCAGTCTTTTGTCATACAAAAGTCACACAACCTGGAGAGATTCTCCAGATCCTTGACCAGCTTACTAGCTCTCTGCTAGACCCTCGCCAGGAGCTCCATGTCCCTGTGCTGCTGAGGGGCCCAGAACTGCTGGGGCCTCACCAGGGCTGGACAGAGGGGCAGGATCACCTCCCTGGACCTGTTGATGGTGCATTTCCTGATATATTCCAGCTTTCCTTTGGCCTTCTTGGCCACAAGGTCACACTGCTGGCTCAGGAACACCAGGATCCCCAGGTTCTCCTCAGAGCTGCTTCTCTGCAGGTCAGCCTGTGCTGCTGCCTGGGGTTATCCCTGCTCCGACGCAGGAGCCTGCATTTGCCCTTTTTCAGTTTCAGAAGGTTCTCTGCACATCTGCCCAACCTGTGAAGGTCCCTCTGAAGGAACTGGGCACTGCCTGCAGCTCTGTGCCATCTGCAGAGCTGCCGAGGGGCCTCTGTGCCTGCACCCAGGCCATGGGTTAAACAGCACTGAATGCAACAGAGCCCTGAGCCATTCCTGCAGTGACAGTCCCCAGCTAAACCCTCTAACACTGACCACAGCCCCAGCTAAACCCTCTAACACTGACCACAGCCCCAGAGCTAAACCCTGTAACACTGACCACAGCCCCAGAGCTAAACCCTCTAACACTGACCACAGCCCCAGAGCTAAACCCTGTAACACTGACCACAGCCCCAGAGCTAAACCCTGTAACACTGACCACAGCCCCAGCTAAACCCTCTAACACTGACCACAGCCCCAGCTAAACCCTCTAACACTGACCACAGCCCCCAGCTAAACTCTGCACCACTGATCACAGCCCTCTGGAATCTGGTACTCAGCCAGGCTAGCATCCATTCATCCACCTGCACTTCTTCAGTTTTCTAACGAGGATGAAATGAGAGACAGCCTTATGAAAGTCAGGGCAGACAATAGCCATTGCTCTCGCCTCAGCCAGTGGGGTAGTTTTTCATTGCAGCAGACAATCAGGTTGATCAAGCATGATTTACCTTTAGTGAATCCTTGCTGACTCCTTGTGATCACATTTATGTCTTCCATGTTGGTAGACATAGCGTCCAGAATAAAGCCCTCCATTTTCTTTCCAGGGATTGAAGTGAGGCTGACTGGATGGTAGTTCCCTTTGTCCTCTTTCTTGTTCTTTCTGAAGACTGGAGTGATACTGGCTTACTTCCAGTCCTCAGGTGCCTCTTCTGATCTCCATGACTTCTCAAAGAAGCGAGGCCTATTGATGATGTCTGGCACTCATGGGTGCATCCTGTCTGTGGATCATGGCCTGTGGACTTGTAGATGTGAAATTCATTTAGGTGCTCTCTGACACAATCCTCCTTCATTGGAGGAAAGTCTTCCTCCTGACATACCCCCTGGTCTCCAGGCTTAGAGATCCCTGGGGCCTGATGTTATTGGTGAAATGCAAAGCTGCAAAGAAGACATTCAATAACTCTGCCTTCTTTGTGTCCTCTGTTAGCAGAGTGCACTCCATTTATTAATGGATCCACATTATCCTTTGTTTTCCTTTTGTTACTTATGTATTTGAAAAAGCCCTTTTTATCAACCTTGACATCCTTAGCTGGATTTAATTCTAGATGGACTTTGGACTAATTTAATTTCTACTTATCCTGACCACCCCTCTATATTCACTCCAAGTGGCCTGACCTCACTTCCATCTCCTGGGAACCCTTTTGCTTTCAGCTAACAATTGGCTTTATTCATCCATGGAGTTTTCTTGTGCCCTTGGCCTAACCTGGTCCTCAGCAGATGCATTGTTCTTGAGCCTAAAAGAGGACAGCCTTAAGAATTGACCAACTCCTGGGTACCTCTCTTCCCTGTAGCAGGTCCCTGCACATTTTCCTTTCCACATATTCCACAAATATAACTTGTTTACATGCTCCTGTGTTCTTGATATCTTGCTGAGTTTGGCAGTTTAGAAACCTTGGGTTCATGCTTCCCCATCATCACAGCAAACTCCTACTTTGGGTTTACTTAAAAACAGGAAAAAAAAATTAATTTTGAAATCCCTCTTAATAATTGTCACAAGAGGACAAAAAGTTGTCCTCTTGAGTCCTGAAAACTGGTGTAAAATGTCAAAGCTAGAGCTCTTCTCCAGTAAGTTATTCTCAGTGAATTTTGTCTGTTTGTTGCACACATACATATATATACACATCTTTATATATGCTTTCTCCTTGTGAAAAGCATTCTGGCTACTTAGCAGGCATGTGGGATCCTGCATAAATTATGTTGATTCTATATGATTCAAACTACAAAATACAAAATTACATCCCATTTTCAGCATGTGAATACACAAACTGTGTAGAATGTGAAAGATCAAATTCGAAATTCTTCATTCTCATTTATGAGGATTTTTTTTATCCACAGTTCCATTGGTTTTAACTGGGCTGAGTAAGGTCTCACATGAGACCACATTCTGGCCTTGTTTTAAAAGCACATCAAGTCTCCAATCTTGCAATCTGATCTGTGCAAAGACAGTCACATTATGCCAGTGGGGTGTTTTCCTGACGTGGGAAGACATTTCATGGATCAGGGCCATAACAGTAAACTACCCAAGCAAAAACATGACAATGCTTCACTGCAGCATTTTATCTGATGTTTTTGAGGTTATATTAACTTTTAACTTCAGAGATGCGTAGTGTTTCTCTACCAAAAAAGTGTAATATTCTTGAAGTATTCTTACAATTTTAAGATGAAAAACATCACACAAATGTTGGAGAATGGCAGTGTAGTCACTTCTGTAAAACTGAAGTGGACTACAGCAGGAAAATGGCAATGCTTATTGAAAAGCTGATCCTTTCAAGACACCCATTCCTCCTCTTGGATTCTTGCATGATTGTTTTCCCACTGTCTGATGCCGAAGTTTCCAATTTTCTTGTGAGCAACATGGGTATGAAATCTCAGTTGGCCACCCAAAAGGTTTAACAGATCACTAGATCTAGATGCTATTTCTATGACAGTGAAACAGAGGTACTTACGTATTTTAGATAGTTTTACAGTGCCCATCTTCTTTCAATTCTATCTATTTTAACCTTAACTGTGATCAGAAATATGAGTTCTCTCTACAGGGTACTTTTCATAAACTTTCACTGGATTCTGGCTGGCACACATCTCTGCAGCAGTTCAGTGTGTTCTTTTTTTACAGATATATCAGACATTTCACTCCTTTATGGCATACAGATAGATGGATGCACCCACATGGACAATGTTGCACCAGCAGGCAGCCATGTGTGCATTACAAGTAGAAAAACATGACATGAATAAAAGCATCCTATCATATTGTACATGAATTGATCTTTAAAGGCTTCATCTGACCGTTTTTTTTTTTTTTTTTTTTTTTTTTTTTTTGGCATAAACACTACTGTAAGATTTGTTGGTTACCAACAGTTAAGCCCATATCATGAAGTTCCTATGCACCCATAGTTTCAGTTTTAAAATATATATTCCCTTAGTTAAAGAAGAAATGGTCAAGGACCCAGAAGAAAAACTTTGCCTTTGGGCTTCAGTCTCTTAGCTTGTAAAACAACTCTGGTGGGCTACATGTCTACAGCTGCTTGTCTATGTTAGAGCAGGACTGGAATGTCTCACATCTATGAAAAGCTGAATTCTTTCTGCATCTTTTTAGCTCATGAAAAGTCATGCTGCTGCCCACAACAGTGCAAAGTTTGAATAAAATTTCATTTTAGACTATGTGAATCCAGTCCATCACCAGATTTTGAATTGCCATTTTGATAATTACCTGGAGCTGCATAATGGTTTAGGGCATGCTGATAGGATTTCTCCTTGCTGGAGAGGAGAGCTACAGAGGTTAATCAAAACAGGTACAGCTCTCCTTACCTGTTACTCTTTCTGCAGATCTCCCATTCAGCATCTGTCTAATCTGTGTCTGTTCAGTACAGTATTCCCTGTCTATGCACTCAGAATGATCTGAATACAGCCGTCAACATCTCCATCAAGGCACAGTTCTAATTGGGTTTCTCTGTCATAGCAGAAGGAAACATACTTGGAAAGTTGCTCCATACCATATTTCAACTACCAACAGTAGCTGTTTTTGATGAAACTTCTGTTATGTTTAAAACAAGGATATATTTCTAGTTAACTTCATGCTTTCACTTAGGAAAGACTTTTGGAGCAAAGGTGAAGACCAAAAGGCTTAGCCCAAAATGTAAAGGCATGAAACTAAAAGTGAGAAAAATTTGAATACTTAAATATAGGAACTTAAAATGGAAACCGGTGCACCTCTTTAGCATAGTTACTTTTTGTACTAATCTACCTGTCTCTATGAAACATGCAAAGGCAGACACATTATCAGTTTTGACTTATTTTTGCAGTCAGAGAAGGGTATGTCTTTAACAAAATAATTATTTAAATAATGACGATAATAATAATAATAATAATACTAATAATAATAATGCTAGAAAAATTAATGCCACTGAGTACAAAAAATATGCAAAACAAATAGAGATCAGGGTCAGTGTGCTGGTTCCACATGGAAGGGTGGGGAGTGGAGCTGCCGGGGGGAGCGGAGGGGCTGTCCCGTCTCTGGGAGCTTCCCCTGTGGATTCGGGCAACAGTTGGAGGCTGGTTTGGTGGTTGGCATCCCAGGTGGCCAAGGAGAGAGTTGTTTCCTTTTCATAAATCACATTGGTGGAGGGTGGGCCGCTCTCTTTTGGTTTATGGCCTCCCTGGAGGTGAGGTGGCTCTGGCTGGGACCCTGGGCCGGCTCTGGGCTCGGCCTCAGCCCCAGCCCCAGCTGGGCTCAGCTTGGCTGGGCTGGGTTTGGCTGGGCTTGGCTTAGCTCAGTTCCCCTCTCCACGTGGCTGAGCAGGGGATGGGGCAGCCACCAAAGGCTCTCTCTTTCCCCCGGCCCATTTTGAGAAGAGAGGTCCCAGATGATGCACGTGGCTCAGAGTTTTTCCAGCAATGGCCTGGCCTTGCTTCTTCACATTCTGGATGCAATTTTAACTCCTTTAATGCCTGGATAAATTCTCAATCTCCTGAGCTCCCCTGAATGAGAAGGAATAAAGCATGGAGACTACAGAGGTCAGCAGAATGAAGATAAAGTTCCTGATGGGAAGAGATTGAAAAGATGCAACTGATGAGTAGCTGAAAACCCTTTTGTGGGCTAAGGGGACTGTGACTACACTAAAATTTCTTTAAACTGTGAAATACACTTAGGGAGGTTTAAGTGCTTGAAAAAAAGACCTTTTAGCTTTGAGGAAATGGAGCTCTCTGTTTTGGGACTGGAAATACAGTCAGAGACATTTAATAGAAAAAGAGATGCAGAGAATTTTGTCTTTCAGCAGCCTGCCTTTAAGAGTGGTACCCCAAGTGTGTAACATAACCCATAGCACAGCTCTGGAAGGACTGTGGAGATGAGAGTCATAATCTGCAATATTTTCTCGGGTGGATGTAGATCGTGAAAGTGAGACACCCCCTAAGCCTAAACCAAAAAAGGGACTTTTCTCTCTAGAACAAACTGAAATGATTATTTAAGTAGATAACTGACTGAAGTGTTTTCTGCATGTTGTTGTTAAGAAATGTGGAATGAAGGGAGGGGGAGGAAGGAATAATCTAGAAATCTTATTCTGAATTCTTTTTGTTTTATTAATAAATTTCTTCTTATACCCTTTTAAGTTTTAAACCTGCCTTGCCTCTGCTCCTGAATCCTGTCTCTAAAGGGATATATTAAAATTGGCAAACCCAAATCACACAGTGACAGTCAGGAACACTAGAATATGAATATTCAATTAACAATAACAGAAATGATGTGGGGCATGGTATAAAAATGATAGGTGCTTAGGGCCAAAAATTCTCAATAGCAAGCCAGTAACATATTAAAAACACCCCACATGTCTAATTTGTCAGCTCATGAGGAAATCCATGTTGAAAATAGTTGCTGTTCTAACAGCAAAACCAAACATGTTCCATAATGCAAGCATTAAGAGGATATATAAAACCTGCACAGTATTCACAGCTAGGAAAATGATAAGTAGGAGAGATACTTGAGGAGAAAAACTTGCTAACCAGAGGTTTTTAAATGGACCACAGCACTCCATGTCCCACATACTGATTTCGCAAGAAAACCTGTTGCCAAGAGAAATATTTTCATGAACTGTAAAATTCATAGGATGTGCTTGGCTTGCATCAAGAACACAGCAGTTTATTCCCCACACAAACAGCTCTATCTAGTTAGGCTGGATATAAACAGAAAAACTGCTTCACTAATTATTTATACAAAGAGAACTGCATTATAGGAACTGGAAGTTGGTATATTTTTGATTCTTACTGTTCTTTTGGCTTTCAGGGCAGTCAGACTATCGAAAACCATCTGGACCTTCATCCACAGAAAAGTAATCCACAAGTGATTTGTTTTTTTCCCCTGAGAGTCTGATACAGCTTATTTAGTAATAATAATCATAAAGTATTTATATAAAGTGCAATCTTTACTTCGACAATGAATTTGTCTTCCAACCTGTCCCACTGGCTTTTGAGACTCCTTGTGTGAGTAAGGATTACACCACAACTACCAGCATCAACTTGCTGCAGATGTTTGCACTGTGATAAGAATATTCTTGCGTGTCCAGAAATGCATTACACTTCTGTGTCCCAGCAAACAGTGGCTTTTTCAAATCTAAATTACTACTTTTATGAGTCAACTGGAACTTCTTCACATTTTCACATTCATGTCAACTGATTTTTATGCACCTCCTTCTTTGTCCTTTTCTACCTGCTTGTAGACCAAGCAGTTGAAATACTGAAACAAGCTTAGCAAGGGGAGTAAGAGTAAAAAAAATTCATGGTGCTTCACATACTATCATCTACATCTCACTTGTTCATGAAATGTAGCCACAGTAGGGAATATAGGAAATAAACACCCAGCAGTTTAAAGCAAGGCTTCAGTGAAAGGGGGTGAGAGAAGAAAGAATAGTACAGCCAGTGGAAAAAGAACTGCCATTTTGGACAGGCAGAATATTGTGGCTCTGCAGTCACCTAGGACCATAAACTGAATCTCACTCTATTTTAAGAACATTTAAAGGGTTTGTGGGATTGGATCTCAGTCTAGGCTTTGAGATTAGCATTCCACTTGTGCAAACTACCATGGAATTTTAATGAATACAAGTAGTTAGACTTTCTGCTCTCTCCCAGAGATCTGTTTATTTGCTAATTTAGACACACTTTTTACATCTGACTTCAGTGGTACATTTGTACCAGCATCATACTGAGGCAATGGCAAAAAAAATCTAATGCTGAGAAAAGTGGTATCTGTGGATCTTATGTAGTCCTAGATACACACATAAATGTTTTTCCATACCTGAGAAAATGAGATATCAAAATACTGAAATGGACACAAAGTCCACTTTGCTGTTGTGAGGGGTTTCTGGATTTAAAATAATGGGAAAACAAATCCAGTTATTATTTAAATTTTTGTTCTAAATTCATGACTATTTTTCCATAGGAAATGAGTCTCTAGAATATGATTATCTCAGCTTTTTTCAAACAAGGTTACTATATTGAAATAACACTTCAGGCCCTTTATGCTGTGTCCTCAAGGGGAGTTGGGTATTTAACTCAACTTGGTAAAACCAAACAGACATTTATCAAGGTCTCTATCTTAGCTACTTCTTGTCTTTATTGCAGGTTTTCTGAATTGTTTTTCCCCTTTAAAATTTTTATTCAGAGTTGCAGGGAACCACCAGCAGCTAAAAATGAGAGAAGCTGGGTAAGGAACTTCTTGGTCTCATAATGACCATCCAAAAACCTTAATCTAGCCTGAGAATCAAGATGCTTGACCCAAATCTAAAATTTTGTGTAAGTGGTTTATATGCCTTTAAGAAGCCTGTTCAAGAAATTTGTTTTTAGCCTCAAGATAAAGCATTGTGAGATGTGTAGTAGATGCTTTGGGACAAAGTTTTAAGCCTTTCATTGACATTTGCTTTGGCAAAAAATTAGGTAGCTGTCTGTATAAAATCTGGTCACACAATCCTGAAAATCTGGCTGTATTCTTTTTGTTAATCAAAACCAGACAATAGTGTGCAATGCAGTTCTTTTTATTTCAATAGCATGAAATATTTTGGATATTAGCTGCTTCTTAAAATGACTATAAATTTCAACAAATACCAAGAAAGTCAACAGTTTCAAACAAAAGTGGAAATACCTCACCCAAATCTTCCCAGAGTATTTAATATAACATTTCTGGAGCTTAATTGCACTCTCTAGTGCAGTTTCTGGAGCTACAAAAATCTGTTTATTGTCACTTAATGCCACAGGTTATAGTAAATGATTATATGCTGAATTTTAATATTTGTGTTTTTGTTGTAACTTAAGAGTCAGTTAAAAATTGCTATAAACTTCTGGAGCACAGTCAAGTTTTGGCAAAATCTAGCTAGATGACATATTTTCTTCATGATATATTTAGCAGAGTAAATAATCATAGCTGAAGATGTGTTCCCTGAAACATGAAATTTACAACACACAAGAGATTATGTTCTTAAGCGGCATATATGAAACAAATTTTTAAAAACAGCTATATGTGAGGTTAATGACTCAAATATGACTCCAGCAAATGGAGCACTTAGCTGCCCAGGGTGTGCACACCCATCACTAGAAGCAGCTTCTGGGTCTTGAACAAGATAAAGGAAGAGGCTCTCAAGATGAAATCTTGGGAGGTGACATAGTGATTTTTGATATGTCAGTGTCCTCCCTTACATAATGGCTCTGGCCTGAAAACTCCCTTCTGGGAGAGTACGGGAAGTTCAAAGTAGCCTGAAGGTATTCACGCCTTTTGATGGACTGTAGTGGACCCAGCTGTGCTGAGGAGAGGCAGCTGCAATGTCTTAAACAATGAAAGACTCCCAAAGTGCTACATAATCCACATTGCATCATTCCCATCCTGAGGAGGTACCTGGGCATTCCCACCTGACCATAAGTGAACACAAACCCACTGGATTCTGATGTTTCGTGGGATTTCCACACTTCTGACAGATCAAGTCAGTGACCATCACTTTGACTAACAGGCATCAAAATTGCAAACATAAAGTCTCCTTTCAGCATACAACAGGTAGTGACTCTATACCTTTCTCATTTCTATTTCCTATTTCTATTTCTACCTCACATTTTATTGTTAAATAAAAATCCATCCTATTGGCTTTGGCATATGGTCTTGTTTGCAATAACCACATCTTAACACAATATAATAGCCTTTTAAGTGAATTACTCTGCTGTTTCTCCTCATGACTCTATTCTCCCCAAACAGTATCAGCTAGGTTTTTTCATTATTACTTCCCAAATAAGAAAAAAAAAAAAAAAAATCAAGAGCAAAGTTCACACACAAAGATTATAATCTTCTGCAGAGTTCTCTGTATGTGAGCATATCCAAGACAGCATTCTTATTGATGTAAGGTCTGCCACTTTTAATGGTGCTGTCTTAGTGAAGTCAGTTGCTGTAAAGCCTTGGACTAGGTAGCAAGAAGTCAGTTGCACATTTGAATCCTTAATTTTGTGGCTATAAACAACCACATCACATTTCCAGGAAAAACAATGGGATTGTCTTCAGCATTGCTCTACCAAGGAGGCATGTTTTTTATTTTCTTCTTGAATATACAATTAATATAACTCTGCCCTGCATTCACTTCTGAAACAAGAGCATGAGGTATGTCAAAAAAAGTGAAAACCTTGCCCTTCCTTGGGCTGAATAATGAAATAAAAGCCTAGAAGTGTGGCATTACTGACCAGACTTCTATTAAAATTTTGAATTAACCAACTAATTACTAATACTTGCCCCAGTGTGCAATAAATAAGGAGATGTCTTGTCATAACCAGTCTCTTTTCCTTATGGGTGGACAGGATGGAAGTCTTGTCCTAGTTTTGGCCAGGACCTGGAGGTTATTCTATTCCACCTCACAGAGTTGCTGGGGGGAAGTGACTCTCTGGCTTCCAAGAGGGGCATAGCTTCTGACTGGAAAGAAGTGGTGCCATGGTCCACCATTGTTCACTTCCTTGGAGTCCTTGGTGAGAATTCTTGCACGTGAATCTCCCTCTCTTTTACAAACTTTTGTTGTTAATATTGTTGCTCTTACTGTCCATTTTCTTATCTCATTCGTGTTTGCAGTAAGCTGTTCTTATCTCAACCAGTGATCTTCACCTTTTGAAGTGACTCCAACTCTCAACTCCATCCTGGAGTAGGAGTGAGCTAGTGAGATGTGGCTTGGGAGAGTCTTGGTGGGGACAGGAGCACCATTTCTAAACCATGACAACCTTTTATCAGGCAAGTGATAAGGAATGGCATGCGTGGAGTACAGACAGGCAGGTTCTCTTCTTGCTGTAGAGGATTTCCACAGTGCCTGTGTTCTTGTTGAGTAATAATGAGATACCATAATGAAACAGTAGAAGATGTATGTCAGATGGTTCTCAAATAACATTAGAAAAAAAAGCAGCTGATGTATGGGATATTGAAGGCAGATTAAGTTGTTAATGTATATTAGTATATTCTTAATTTCCTTTTAATTGAAAAAGACATATTGACTTTAATTAAAACCATTTCACAGGAACTGTCAATTAGCACATGTCAAACTAGTTAATTCAGAGCAGAATTCTTTTAATTAGGGTCTGCTTTCCTTTAACTCTGGGGCCAATGAAATCAGCCTTTCCTTATCAAGAATTTAAATGTCTCAAAGAAATACAATAAAAATCTCTAAAAACTCTTATCTATTATTAGAAGCCCATATGGATAACATTAAAATGATGGTGCTGGCATTGTTCATGCCACAGACATCAGAGTTTCCTTTATGACTGTTTAGAAAAAAAAAAAAGAAAAAGATGGCTTTGAAGAAAGACGATTTTAAAGACACAGATTTATCCTACATTAAATAGACTACAAAATTTATGACATGGATGCTCACATTTAAATTATTTAATATGTCTGCTTAAATAAATGGGCCTATTCAAATGTGTTGTGTGTTCTATCACCCAAAGACACATAAAACATTTTCAAATTGCAGCATGCAATTCTTCCCTTAAATGAACTATAATCAAAAGGAGAAAAGAGACTAAATTTTTTTTTTTTTGGACAGTAGCAGCATTGTTAACTTTCATTGCATGTGAAGATTTAGTGATTGCTAATCCAGTGGCTGTGAACATCAGTGTGCTAATGTCATCTCAGTTATCAAATAGTATATAGTTCCTGTCTTGACTTTCACATACTTTATGAATATATCTCTGGCTTGCTGATGGGTTTCTGCCTCTTGGCTGATGCACTACTGTAAAGACCTTCTCCATGGTTTTTGGGAACCACCATGTGTGACATCTGTAATGCTGGTTGCATCCCTTCAGAGTAAAAACAGCTGAGAAAAATATAACAAATCATAAAAAGAATAATTGCAAAACCCAGTCTTAGTCTAATCATACAGGGTTTAGCCACTGTTTTACTGACCCCTGTCAACATAGGATTACAGAGATCAGTGAAAGGAATACTTAATAACTGAACTGTGGATTCCAAAGAGGATTATCTGGTAAGATATTTCATGTATCCTGATGGTTTGTTGAATATATTAGGAACCTGATTATGGGCCTGACTAACTCAACAATAAAAGAAGAATCCTTCCCCAAAATTAAGTATAACTGGTATGCATTAAAATTTAATGTGTCCTAGAATTACACTTTACCTAGGATCCTACGTACCAATTTTACTCCCAGGGCAATTCTCTGGTAGGTGGTGGGTACTAGGAATGCCATGTGTTAAAATCTTTGTTAGGGTTTCTACAAAACCTCAAAAAGTGGATGAGCTTTAACTAGATGATCTGCAAAACTGAAATATTGTGCCCCAGGAGTTCTTCAGCTCAAGCAAGAGGCTGTGTAGAGATGTCACTTTACTGCCTGGTCTCCTGTGCAAAGTGTACCCCGAGTATAACTAATAACTGTAGTTCTACTTTTAAATGTGACTGTAGATTGGTAACATAAAACCCTAATATTTATTCATTAATCCCACTGTGGTCCGTGTTAAATCTGTGCTCATCAATTTAAATGCTTACCATAATTTAGAACTCATTCAGCTGATGTAAGTCATTTGGCCCTGAATTCTGTATTTCAACTTCTTTTATAACACAGCAGAAGCTGTGTTTTGCATTTTGATTATATTGCTCAATATATTGTTTATTTGAAAATGCCAATTAGGAATACCTTTTCCTTTAAAATCACTCCTATAGTGGCTGTGCTTGGGAAGTATGGTTATGTTCATCACAAGCTGAACATAGGTGACTGCCTGTTATACTGAACTTCGGATGGTAAAAATATTTGAAGAGTTTAAATGATGAGAAATTCTCAGATTATGGTGAAATTTTTAATCTTTACAGCATCCCAGCCAGGTGCTTAATTATTTATGTAGCTCATACATAATGGCAGGAGCAATGGAGAAACAGTTTTAGGAAGGGAAAGTAATATGCCAAATTCTCACACAGAGCCAGTTAGAAAAGAAATTAAAAGCAGAAGATCTTCCCTGAAAATATACCAGAGCACCTCTCAGCATAGCCTACTCTGTGCCATGCTGTCAAAGCAGAACAAAGTATGTTGTTTTTTTGTTTTTTTTTTTTTTTTTTCAATTAATACTAAGGTGACTTAGCAGCAGCCTTAATATTTACACACCTATGGATCTCATGACTTAGTAGCAAGCTTTGACTTCAATTAAACCTGTCAGTTTCTGATAGCAAGAAATCATTACAGAACTTCAAAAGCACTTGAACCGCAGCAAGATCTTTACAATTATCTATATAATATCTTTCTGCCTTTGTTGGCTCCTTGATCTTCTGTGGCAGCCCCAACCTCTCTGTCAACTTTGTTCTGTAAGAAGTTGGACCTTAAAGCATGCTATTAAAAAATATATATATGAAAATGCTGCAGTATACAATGGATTTCACTCAGTCTGACATTCTTTTGGCGATAAATGCTTTATAAAAGTTGCCCATGTGAATCATGTACTGTTCATGAATCAAATGAAGAACCATTTAAAAATTACTAGCATTACAGAAATGTAATAGCTTTTAAACAGATTATTTAAATGACTGTAGCTCTGATTTCCAATCATTTTATCCAAACAGCTATGGCAGAACTATCCCAGAAAAGGGAGTAACTTTCTGATTAAACTCTTTTGTTGTTGGATTTAAGAAATATTTTAGAAGCGAGAATTTCTCAATTATGTATTCGTCTTTCAGAGCACGGCCATAGAGACTATAAGAATACAATCACACAACCCCAGATGAAAGCACAAAGAGTTTGGAGGATTCATTCCATTCTTGCAATCACAGTGAAGAAAGCCTTTAAACACATGCAGAGCAGAAAATACAGTTAGTTCTGACTGGCCAGTGTGCAGATCACTTCCCCAGGAGCCTTTGGTCCCTGCAGCTTGCCTTGCCAGGTGCTTCCTCCTATTCCAAGGAGGACTTTGAGTCATGACAGCTGTGCCCATGTTAAACCATTACAGCAACTAGTTAGCAGCACCCAAAGATGGAGCCCTCACCCATTAATCTGTGAGAGTTCCTTGCTCAAAGTCTTCTGGACCAATGTCTTTTATTTGCTATTGTTTTAAAGCACAGCTCAGACCTTTTCAAAAACCATTGTCTTTTGGACAACTATGTCTTCTGCTGGCTATACAACAATTTTAGTGGAAAGCAATCTTTGTGTTAAGCAATGAAAACTACATAGTTGGAAAAATAATGCTAAGGCACCTAATACATGCCTAATTATTTGCAACGCTGTTTTTTAGCCTTAAACAAGGACAGTCAGATGGCTGTCCCCTCATCTGGAAAAAGGGATCTATGGGCCATCAGCAGTTCACTGATCACAGATGAGGAGATGCTGGTTTTCCTCCCACTGTGTCTGTGGGAATATTCATTCAGGTCATATTGCCTCACACTACAGCAATGTCATCTACCACTCCATAAAACAATTCTACAAGCATAACTAAAGCATTTGGGTTGTTAACATATATTTAAGAAGGTTTCAAATAAGTATGTTTTATTTTGCGGTGAAGTCATAAAAATATGCCAACATGTGGAAAATGCTGCATGCATGTGTCTGTTTCCTTATTATCCCATAAAATAACTGTGTATTTTTATTTATGTGAGTAATTTTAGAAACATTTTACCAAAACCCCATTCACTTAGGAAATATGCAAACACAATGAGTTTAATATAAGAAAGTGTTTTAAAATATATTTTAGTGAGTATAAAATTAAAAGAAATGATAAAAAAAAATGTCTTAAAGTACTTTTCTTTCTCCCTCATGATGAGAAAGAAATCTAGGTTATCATCTGGCATATAATTTGTGATGTGGCAGTGAAGTAAAATTTGTGCCTCACACCACATATTCTGTACAAGATGAAAAAGGAATATAATTTAATTTTTTTATTTGAAGGTTCTGTCTGGGCACATTGGCTACCAATTTTATTTTTATTGCAGTGCACAGATAGCTAAGTCACATATCCTTATGTTAATGCAGAGTACATAGGAAAGGAAAGGGAAACTATAATTTTTGTTTTTGCTTTTTTCATTTGAAATTTCCATAGTGTCCATGCACATTGGCTACCATTTCATTGTTACTGCATTGCACTGATAGCAATGTCAAATATAATTAAGACCAAGGTAGAAAAAAAAAAATAAAACCAAGAAAAACCAGATTTCCCCCCGTCTCTGCCATGACCATTGTTTGAAATTTTCGTATGGTGTGAATAGCATTTTTGGAGGGTGGGAAAAGATCTTATCTCACATTGTAAAAAAAATAGTATACATATTTGTATTGCTCCATATGACAGTGGATAGAAAATATAGTGCTATTCACACTTCTTATCAGTGGGATATAAGTTTGTTCAATATCTAGGAACAGTTAATGTAGAAAGAGCCATTTCCCAGGAAAATTGGAAAAATAACAGAATTTAATTTCCCCAAATCAGTATATTTTATTAAAGTGCTTATCTCATGTGCCCCAAAATAACTTTAGTGTCCACCTCACTGTCTTTTAGCTCCTGAGCAGAGAATGTGGCACTCTCTTTAGGATATGTAGGGTTACTCTGTAGTTGTGGTGGACACATTCTTCATCAAACATGACTTGTACCAACAACAGTCACACCATCCACATGGGGAGGATCAGACAGCTGTGTGACTCATCTCTTTTCCATGACACATCATTTTACAAGTTAGCACAAAGAGCAGGAAGGAGTATGGCCATTTAATCAATTTTGGAAAATTTGTGTCTTATTATGGTGGATATATTGTGAGCAATTCTCTCAGTTTTGGAAAGCAAAAGAGGTCAGCTTGTTCTATTTTAAAATTTATTATTAGAATTTACAAGGTCTTTATCCTTGACCTTTAGAGCAACTGTGTTTTGCTCCTGTAAATTGACTTTAATTTTTAAAGAGCAGCCCTTGGACGGACAGATACAGGGCTGCCAACAAGAGTTTCAAGCTCCAGTATGCTCCTTGGGTAGTTCTACTGGCCTGAGATAGATCTTATGCATTGCAGCTTGCACCCTGTTCTTTAGGCAGAACACCACAAGCTGGTCAACAGATCTACTGAAAAGACTGGAAGGCATGTTTTTGAAAGCAGCTGAGCACTTTGGGTTTATTTAGTTTGGAGAAGAGGGGGTGCTGAAGAGTTAGCTCATTGCTGTCTACAACTTTCTGAGAAAGGCAACTGGAGAGGGAGGTGATGATCTCTTCTCCCTGGGATCCAGCAGGACATGTGGGAATGGTTTAAACCTGTTTCAGGGAATGCTGAAGCTTGCCATTAGGAAGCATTTTTTTGTTGAAAGTGTGGCCAAACACCGGGTATAGAGGGACGACCCAAACCTATCAGTGCTTAAGAAGTGTTTAGGTTATGTGCTGAATAACAGGCTTTAACTTGATATTTAAATAAATAAAATACTTTAATTAGACTTGAAGTGGTGAGGCAGGTGGACTAGATAAGTGTTGTAGGTCCCTTTCAACTGAAATATTAGTCCTCTCCTCTCCTCTCCTCTCCTCTCCTCTCCTCTCCTCTCCTCTCCTCTCCTCTCCTCTCCTCTCCTCTCCTCTCCTCTCCTCTCCTCTCCTCTCCTCTCCTCTCCTCTCCTCTCCTCTCCTCTCCTCTCCTCTCCTCTCCTCCTCCTCTCCCTCTCCTCTCCTCTCCTCCTCCTCTCCTCTCCTCTCCTACTCCTCTCCTCTCCTCTCCTCTCCTCTCCTCTCCTCTCTCCTCTCCCTCTCCTCTCCCTCTCCTCTCCTTCTCCTCCCTCTCCTCTCCTCTCCTCTCCTCTCTCGCTCTCCTCTCCTCTCCTCTCCTCTCCTCTCCTCTCCTCTCCTCTCCTCTCCTCTCCTCTCCTCTCCTCTCCTCTCCTCTCCTCTCCTCTCCCTCTCCTCCTCCTCTCCTCTCCTCTCCTCTCCTCTCTCCCTCTCCTCTCCTCTCCTCTCCTCTCCTCTCCTCTCCTCTCCTCTCCTCTCCTCTCCTCTCCTCTCCTCTCCTCTCCTCTCCTCTCCTCATGCCACAGAGGATGGTCTTAGACAATTTATCCAGCATCAGCAATGTACCTTTCTTTTTTGTTGAACAATATTTTGAATGTGAACCTATTTGGAACATATGGCTTTGCTCCTGCATGGACAGACACAAAGCTGTCTCCAAGTTTGCTCACACACCTTTAAAGAGGCTGTTAATAAGGAAGGATAAAACAGATTCCAGGCTCTTCCACTCTTGCCAAAGGGTAGGACAGTAAAGGAACTAGTCTGAGATTTGTGGTCTACATGAACCAACCTGAATCTGGAAGGACAAGACAACCTTGGCCAACATATCTTTAACCCACAGCAACAGGTTATTAGTGTGCAAAAGCAGCAGACTTCCTTCAAAATATCATGTAACCTGAAAATCATAAAAGAAAGGCTGGACAGAGGAATCTCACAAGTCCTTTCATTCACACTGAATTTGAGGTCTCAGCTCCTGTACTTCTGCTGCTGCTGTTCCTTGCATGGTGTCTATGAAAACTGACATCCTCAACCATGTAACACAGGGCAGTGGGGATGGTTTGCTTTCCTAGAGTCATTTCCTGCATTGGGCACATCTTTGGGTGATGCTGGTGTCCTTTTCCCTCCTGTTACTCAAGTGAGACAGAACAAGTGTGAAATATTACATAGCAGGTGTTAGAGAAAGAGGGACAATGCAGCAGTTTTGGAAGAAGTACTGGATGGAAATAAACAACTTAAATCTTCATCTGGAGAGGAAACCCAGAACCATCCTTTCCTCAGGAGCTGCAGGAGAAACAGGGAGTGTGTATTGGGGGGTTATAGAAGGCAAATTTTAACTTGTTTGTAAAGATCTCCATATGTTTTTATTTGTTATTCTATTTTCCTTTTGGCTGTACTGGAACTTCTTTGTTTGATACTGGTACTTGCCTGAACATTTTTTAAATTATGAAAAACGTATTTATCTCAAGGATCCACAAATGGACAATGACTTTTTCCCTCTCTCTAGGTTTTTATTAAGCTCAGTGAGACTAATTCCCTATAGTTCTGCACCTTGTGTAGGTCTTATGTGTCAAATGGGTATGAAATGTTGGCTAAAACTACAGACATATCTTTGGCTGATCAATCTGGAAGTTTGGGATCACACACCAGAAATTTGTGTCCGAATCTTACATCTCCAGTGTGGGCTGAGCCTCTTCAAATGGCAGGTGGTAGCACAGGTATTAACAAGTCTCTTTATGTTCCACTACTATTTTAACAAAATGCTGGTTTAATTTCTAAAGCATATTTCATCACTCTATTCCCTGCTTTTTAAAATTGTTTTTAATTTTTTTTGACAGTCACCACAAACACTGGCAGGAGGCTGACAATGGAAAGTAATAGCAGGAAAAATGGATTTTTCTCAACATGTTGAATACACTGCCAAAATCCTTTTGCAATCCACCTGCAGTCTGCAGACTTGCTGTTACATATAAAAAAAGTTAGATAACCAATTATGGACTTCATATGCTAAAAATAAAACAGCCCAGAAGACAAAAAGCAGTTTTAAAATCATAATCAAACTTACAGTAATAGAAATGATTGAATACTTTCTATGATAAACTTTCTCCATGAAATATTATTCTTTCTCTGGAATAACTATAAATGGATAGTGATAGATGCTGCTACTCAAACTTATTTTTTTTTTTCTGCCAGAAACTTATTCTTAAGGCCTTTAGTTAGCAGCTCTTTTGAGGTGTTATCTACCCACATATCTCAGAGACTCTTCAATGGAGTGTGCACTTCTTGAATAAAACTCTTCCTGTATAATCTTCATAATAAAATAATTCTTACTTCTAATTTGATCATTTATGCACCTGGTGGCTGAGATACAAAGTGTCTCATGTCATAACTCTGGGAAAATTAAAAAAAAACTTCCATCCCCAAAAAATCACTTTCTCCCCAAAACACAGGCTTATAGTAAGCAAGAATAAGATTTGCCCCTTTCTTTACAAATAGGAAAAGTCAAATACTATAGTTTACAGACGTTATCATGGTCTGGCAAAGTCCATTTTGTATGAAGCACAATATTTAATAGTGACTGTCTTAGCAACAGCAGGAAAAGAGAATTTTGCTGAATGCTGTGTTTACCACAGCCAAACACCTACTCATCTCTCAGTCAGGCAACACTACATAGAAAGGAAATTTCTGTGAATTCCAGAAATAAGAATTTGGCCACACGGAGAAAGAAAATTTCCCATTTTGTGAACTCATGTACTGATTAAAAAAGAAGCAATTATAGTTTCTCAGCAGATTAACTTGAAATTTATTAAAACAATTTTCTGATATTCAAGTTATATTTAATACTTATTATGAGATTAAGACACAAAGATATATCTCGTTTAAGAAAATATATTCAAAATTCATTTGTAAGGGAGCTGTATTAAAGAAAAGATTCAGATTAATTGGTGATGGAATCATTTAATGTCTAACAGCAAAGAAGAAATTGTTGACTAACTCAGTGAAGAGAGAAATTTTGGCGTCATCACTATCTTTCTGCAATCACTTCCCCAAATGTTTATACACATAAGCACTGACTAAAAATCACTTACATTATTTAATACGATGTTATTATAGTTTTTGCTGATTGTTTATTATGTTTTATCAGCTTGTGTAAATACTTTATTGCATTGTCTGAAACTAACCTGCAACAGGTGAGTTGAAAAGCTAGTTAAAAACGTGTGTGTTGGTTATAAAAAGAAAACAATAATTCTAAATTATTTCAAAATTTATGTAAAAATGAGTGAATTAAAGTACACTAAAGCATCTGACTATTTATACCCAAAGTTTAAAATTGCAAATATATAATAATTAACCAGCAATTTTGAAATAGATAATTTCCCCCTACATTTTAATATATTTAATAACTGAAATCTTCTGGCTAGCATGTTCTACAGAAGACATGCAAATTTTTAGTGAAAAAGAATAAAGAGAATGCAGGCTGGTACTCATTTGAAAGCAACTTTCTATGTGAAAACTATTAACATATGTGACCTGTCATGATGGGCAGCAGAATATGATTTGACAAATATTATTGGAAAACAATTGTTGGAATGGACCTGAAATTCAACAAAAAAGTCTTTGATAAGGGTTATATTTCTGGACATCTAGTACAAGCAGTTATTAGTAATAATAATGTCACCTTTCATTGATGACTATCAGAGTTATTAAAATGGTGTTTGGTAATCTGTTGACTGTCTGTCATTTTCCTGGCATACCAAAGAAGTTAAAATAAATTATTTGGGAAGAACTCTATTACTTTTCTGCCCTAGATTTCTGATTATATTCATAATAGGAACAGATTTCATGTTGTGCCATCAAATAACTTTGTGTATTACCCAACAGTTTTTTTCCTGCCAATCCAAAGATGGGCCCAGAAGGTAAAAACAAGAAATCCAGACTGTATGCCTAGCTGAGTTGCTTACAATGACACTGTACTTGTTGCAGGTATAAAGTGGTAGCAAGAAAAATATTAATCAGTAGGCTAGGGCTGCTTCTGCAAAAGTTACACCAGAAAAAAAAATAAAGAAGAGGCTGAGCTCTGATTTTCTGCACCAGATAATGGAGTTTAGAAAAGAAAAAAAGTATTCAAAAGGAAGCTACTTTTATTTTTGGAAATTATTCTTGGTGATTTTATTTAATACATTTTATTTATGCACATGATTAGGATAATAAAAATAACAAAAAAATGCTAAGAGAATATATCAGAATTCCAAAGTACTAAATCAGAAAATACTTATTGGAGAGAATAGCTTTTCTTCTGCTTTATACTTAAAACCTAGTACCCTATAGGAATATAAGACAGAATAAGAGTTTGACTGCTATTCTCTTTTTTTTTTAATATTTTCTCTTTCTGCTTTGAAAACTGGAAAAGATATCTCATCTGATGAACTAGATGTTTTAGTTTTTAAGTAATACAGTTTAAAGTGTTGATGACAGGGTAGAAAAGCAATTAAATCTGGTGTAAGTAAGAAAATACAGATTTTTTTTTGCATGTTTAAATGTTACCACATTTTTTTGCTGAAGATTTACAGAAGGAAAAAAAAGATTAAATTCATAGAGTATTTGATTCTGTCTTTTGTTCAGCATAATGAAAAAACATTTTTGCCTTCCAAATGCAATGATGGTGATTTGCATTTTCAAATGGGAAAAAACCCCCAATTGTTAAACAATAAGAATAGGCAAACCATTTCCACTGCTGGAAATGTCTGTTTTACTTTTTAAGTTTTTATTCAGCATGTAACTTCTTCTATGATGAATTGTCAGTTTGTTCTATTATCTGACATAACACAGGGCCAAACAGTGGGCAGATTGAACTGTCAAGAAAAAGACGAGGACCCCAGAAATTCTGTTTCTTTAGGTGATCAGGAAAGTGACCCTAGAAAGAGCAAAATGTTCACAAAGCCTTCTCCTTCCCAGAGATGAGGGAAGAAAACCTGATGGACCAAAGGATATTGCAACCTCAAACTCATGCCTCTGAAAGAATGGCCAAGCCCATTTATCCCTTTTCACTGGAAGAGACCAGACTTCCTGGTGAGATATACATGGAAGCAAAAAGCCAGCTGCTACTGCTGGGTACTGGAAACCTGGGGATGGATCTGCTCAGCAAGTTGTGTTGTGAGTTTCAGCAAAGCTGAGAAGGAAAACTCTTTTGGGCCTCAGAAATGTGAAGAAACTTTGGAGTTGATGCTCTGCCAGGTAACAGAAACAGATGAGAGCATACATTGGCAGACCAGAGGCAGTTAGGAGTGAAAGATCAAATGAGACGTGAAAAATCAAAACAGTCAGAGATCTTTAGAACAGATATCATATTATTAATTTAATTACGAGTGCAAATGGTACAGGGGTCAGTAGTATCATGCTAAAGAGAAGAGACAAAGAGGTTGAATGTTGAATTTCTCTGTTCCTTTATTTCTTCCCTTCTCTACTTCATTAATCTTGATGTCAAAGAAGTGCAGTTTCTGTCCACACATTTCACTGGAGTTTTATCAAGCTAATGGGGATTCTGCAAATTAATCTGTGATATTGTATCATAATTCAGTGGACTATGCTTTAAAAAAAAATCCAGACCTATCCCTGTATTTTCTTTTTCATATTTTCTGGTAATTTTGATTAAAGATTTTAAATCAACACCAGTTGACACACCACAGTGTCTATTGTCATTTTTTTCCTGTAAAATAGATACACCAGGATAAATATTTCAATGACAAAGCTAGTATTTCTTTTCCTCCATGACTACTGTCAAAATACTTCAAATATACACTTATCAATACTCAGAACTTAAACTTCTCCCAGAAAATCAGTTCCCTCAGTATTTTAATGTATTTTTGTTTCTAAATTCTATTATATGGTCACGTTTCAAAGGAATAAAAATGTGGAATTAACAGACAGATGCATGTCTTGAAAACGATGAAGCAATTTGAGAGATACAGCAATAGCACACTGAATGACCTCTCTCTAGAATTCTAAAGATAGAAATTTTTAATTATAGTATGTATAGATAGGAATATACTTTATATCTTTAAGATAGTAATACCAATATATAACCACCCCCCATCACAGACCAAAAGACACTGATAATTCTAATTTCAGGGTTTTGAGTTTAAGATATGGTGTGAAAATTCAGACACATTCTGGTGCTGGGAAAGCTGGTCCTAAAGGTGATGAAAATGCAGGACTTGAAGGAGTATAACCTGAAAGGACTAAACTCTTCTATGAAGAGGAGCTGAATTAGAGCAAAATGGGTAAAAGTGAGAATGGAATAAAAAGCCTTGGATTTTCCAAATCCTTATGGTAAAGATAATTTAAATAAACTGTTCCAGGAAATAAATTTCTGTGCGGGAAGGAATGGACACCTACTTTGTTTTAAACCAAATATTTATTTTTTTTAGTGCATCCGTTTTCTCCTCTTTCCCTGCCCCCCCAGCACGAAGGTAAATTAAAATTGACCCCTCTTCCAGGGTCTGACACTACACAGCAACTTGTCTGTCTGTCCATGCCCAAGCTGTGGCTGTGTTTACTCCTGAAACAAAGCTTGATTCTCCAGATTTGTTATGGAGCATTATTACAGAGACTGCAAGGATGCTGTAGTGCCTGTGGAGACCTATGCAAATTCTGCTTGTGAGGAGCAGTGAGCAAGCTTATGCTTCCATAACTAAAAGAACAGAAATAACCCAACCAGCCAATAAACATGATTTTTTTTCTGCTCTAAACCTAATTTATACATAAATCAATGCCATGCTATCATCTTAACCACAACTTGTTGCTTGTAGGAACACATACATGTTTGTTCGTTTGACTTTGGGAAGGACACTTGATGTCACTTGGATAACACACTTTGGACACTGCTTTTATTTAGTGTCAGGTTGCAAAGAAAGGAGTTAGACCTCAGCCTGAGACTGACTCATCTTGGATTCCCCTGAAGTCTGTAGAAAAGAATATTAGTTGAGTGGCTGTAGAAGTACAACAAATGATGCATCTTCTGCCCTATGCAGACTCACAGATCAAAAATAGAAGGATACATTCATGAACAAAAGTAAGATTAACTCCTTTATCTGGCTTGAAATCAAAATGTAATCCAGCCCTATTTGGTCAAATATTTTGGCTGGATTTTAAAAAAGGGTTGGGTCAGTGCATTGCTGTTATTCCCTGTAACAATTCATATCATTGCTGTTATTCCCCGTAACAATTCATATAAACAGATACATACATGACTTTCAGAGTCAAATGCTCTTATCTAGCTTTGAAATGATGCTACTGTGAAAAGCTTGGCTATCTGCAAGCGATCATGTGTAATGCTTCATGCTGTTCAGTACCTTTTCTGTCTGAAGAGGTTGGGAAGGATATATTTTTGCATGTTAATAGGTAACCTCAGTTTTATTTTTTCATGAGCTGGTATGTTTTTGAGATACATACTCATTAATACTGG
This sequence comes from Erithacus rubecula, assembly GCF_903797595.1. Lineage (NCBI taxonomy): Eukaryota > Metazoa > Chordata > Aves > Passeriformes > Muscicapidae > Erithacus > Erithacus rubecula. The sequence goes on from NW_027635944.1 coordinate 2,034,313, forward strand.
AGATACAATGTGCCACTGCCTAATTCTTTGTGCCACTGGTGTTACTCCTTCAGTTGGGAGAAAACATTTAACATCCCAGAAAAAACAGAACAGTTGTTCACTTTGCTTCTCATGGATTCAGCTCAATCATTTTTTTGTGGTCATCCAAATTTTGGTCTACTTCCTTACTCTTTCAGTCAATAAATGTAGTTTTTAATGTGTCCAGTAATCTCTATTCCCAGGCTTTACCTATTAAAACACAACTAAGCACAAAAGTGATGCAGGGCACTGGTTACATATTGTACATATGTAAAAAGCTTGTCAAGTACACCTCTGGCTAATGAGAAAGCACAGGTGTTCTGACAAGCAACAGCAACAAATTAAAAAAATAGTCACTATCCTGTCAAATAATATTTGTATATCAAAGATCTGGAATACAAAGCAGACTTATCAGCAATCACATTTTGAGTAGAATTCAGTTGAATGTAACACTTTCTCCCTCTAAGGTTTTGAGTGAGGTATCTTAAAGAAGATCATACAACTTACTTATCCCAGGAACAAAGGTTCTTTTTTGAAAGCTGTCAGCTTGCTGACAGATATGATGAACATTTACTTCAGTCTTGTAAAAATATTAATCAAACTTGTTCCTATAGCTTCAGTCCAAGGAGGGTTACTGTTTTGTTTAGAAAAAATGTTGTACATAATTTAGGAACTATGAATACATGTACAACTTGAATGCAAGCCATTATCTATGACATTAATTTATTTGTAATGAATACATACTAGTCTATAACAGGCTTAAGGGAAGTGTAAACAGTATATGGAAATCTGTTTAATACAAGGCTACCTGCCAAAGATCTATGCACCATTCACTGAACCATATAAAACTTCTGAAAATACAGGTTGCACATGCAAACTTCCATGTATGGAGGGCTGGCAAGCTGCCTGGTTTCTCCTTAAAGGGTTGTCATCCTGGGAAAATAAATTTCTCCCGCAAGACAAAAGTCAGTGTTTTCATGTTTTGCTGCAATCAAACTGATATGGCTGACAATTTCGTGTCTCACCACTTAAAATACCTGTGGATAATCAGTTCAATCACCATAACTACAAATTGCTCTGTTTTTCAAGACTGTATACATATGACAGTTTTACCAGAAATCTCCCCATCCTTAATCTTTTGTGATTTCTCTTAAGCTGTGAAATTCTTTTTTTCCCAAATGCAGGATTTCATAATTAATGGAGGGAAAAAAAAAAATCCAATCCAGCACTGTAATCAGATTTTTAAACCTTAGTATTAATGTCCTGTTTTATTTAATTTGATGTATATTTCACAGCCTACTTGCCTGTTAAAGAGAAGTGGAAATGTGCTGGCATTCCAGCTGAAGAGACCTTTATGAGTGAGAAAATGCTCAAGGCTTTTTCAAAGTGGGTGCTGAACATAAGTTTCTCTTCTGTGACTCCAGCAGATGCAAACAGCTGTCCCAGCAGACAGGTATCACAAGGTTAAAGGCTAGCAGAGCTCTGTACCTTGGGATCTGACTGTCTGCAAATGAGATGGGTAGTTTCTCAAAACTAATAGTGAAAATTGCAGCAATGATGAGAAGAAGAAGGAGCTGACAACAGCAACACAACAGAAAACCAAACAAACAAAAACAAAAAAAAACCCCAAAACCCAAAAAACCCCCAAAAAATAAAGAAAAAAGAAAATAAACCAGCAAAAATGAATTCTGGGTAGTAAAAAGCCAGGCAGATCTGATTTTAATATCTGGCAGGTTGAGTTTACTAATATTTGCTATTCATATTGATGTGAAACTTCATAGAGTTTTAGAGATTTGTATCTATTAAGACATGCAGGAGTGTTGCTACAACATGGGAACAAGTTTTCTGTCACCTGCCGTTCTTTCTCCATGATGAAAATGGATATGAACTCTTTTAAATGCCTAACAGATAATTACTCTCAACACTGGATAAGAAAGGCAACATCTTTATAGTGTCCTTTATCTTTAAAAAGTAATTAAAAAAATAGACTAAAACTCCGCAGCAAGGCAAACCAACATTCTTACCCCCTCTCTTTTGTTTCTTTGATTACTTGGAGCCTTGTAATCAAACTAAGCTTACTTTCAGGACCCTTGGGGCAGTATCTCTTAGTTCTCTGTCAGGCTGTGTTGGAAAACAATCAATCTTGCTCTTGTGCTTGGTAGAAGTGCCACAACACAAGGAGTGCAGTGCTTTGCTCTTTCTGTGAAGATTCGATGACAAAAGTTTTTATCAGAAGCTGACTGTATTTAGGATTATGAATATGCAATGACTCTCATTAGTATTGAAGCACAGGAACACGGTCTGACATCCCTTGCCACTTTTAGCTGCTGCACAGTTGTCTAATGAATTGTCTTGCTCTTTCACTCTCACAGTCTTTGCTGTTACGGCCCAATTTGAGAATACTATTGATGGCAAAAAAATTAATTGCCAAAAACTGCTCTTGATTTTGTTAAGCAGTGTTGAGTCAGGGTTTAAACTGTCAAAACAGAAAACCATTAAACTCTACAGGGGACAAATCCATCACAAGTGGAGAGGATATGCATGTCTGTATGCACAGCCATGCACAAGCATAAAGGTGTATGCCATAGGTATGCATATAATCTATAACTGTATTTGCACATACAAACGTGTGTGTATCAGTGATTGGTCTCATAAACCTAATGTCCTGATGAATTATTTATTTTATATTCCCAATAAGAACAGATGGAGATAATGGAAAGCTTTTCAAATGAACTTGACTCTGGTACATCGCTACTTGATCAACCATTTTATACTCCTCTTTACCCCATTGGAAATATGCCAAGTACTTTTCAGCTCACCTGAAATCTGTTTGAATAAGTTACTGCTAAGGATGGTTCCAACAAGTGATTAAAATATATGGCTTGGTTTGTTGTATTTGAAGAGGTGTGTAGGCTTTCAGAAACAAGCAGAAATGACCCATTCCCCCCCAGCTGGTTAAATAAAGTATTTTTTCTGCTATTCATCTGGAATGTCTTCTGACATAAAATAAGCTTTAATTGCTCTCTGCAGATTGTGAAGGGCAAAGTGAATTGAAACAGCTCATGTATTTAAAAAAGCTTAAGCAGCATTCTGAAGGGTGTGTGTGTGCTGCAAATAATAAAGGATATGAAGTTCTCCCACTAAGATGTCAGTCCACTCGAGCTCCATATCCATTTAATCAGCAATGGTAATGGTTCCAGTGCAATGAAAGAGGATCTCTTTAATTTTCACTGGGATTTTTGGCACTGTTGCACTAACACAAGCTTGTTTTACCTCTTAATCCAATCCCAGGACTGTCTGTTCTTCATAACTGGATTAGAGAATAACAAACATCTACATCTTCTGAGTATCAAATACAAGAGCAGTTTAAAATAAATGCAGTTCTGACAAAAGCAGCTCAACTATCATACATCAAACACTTGTTACCTCTCTTTGCCTTAGTGACTGCACATGACTAAGAAAGAGTGAGTGATAAAATCTGAAGAAAGATGAAACCAATCTGGACCTTTTTAAAGATCATCAATCACTCTGCACAGCCATGATATTATTAGTTCCAGTAAGCCTTGTTCTCCCATTTTATGGACATCTTAAGCCTCCCACCCCAGGACCAATGCTACCATGGGAAATAATTTTTATGAGCAGCATCTCAGTGTGGGCCAATCAGATCTAATCACATAACAAGCTACTGAATTATTCAATGTTCTCCCTAATTTTGCATTCTTCCTGCACTTTGCTGTCACTACAGGGTTTTAAAAGTATGGATTTTTACAATATTTATTAAGAAGATAACAATTCGCATAAATTTTTCTTTCTCTATGTCTTTCAATAATCATAATTTCCTTAGATTGCTGCAATGTATACATTACTACACACAGAATATTTTTTCTAAAACAAATAACAATCCACAATGTGGCACTCAGCTTTAAACTCTTGCAGTTTTTAATATACCAAATGTAAGGACAACAATAGTGAAACAATTGTGTTCAAACATAAAATATTCATATTTACGGAGCAAACTATAACCAGCATGTCTCTTAGCTGTTGCTATGAATACAGGGCTTACATTGTATGTGAAAATATTTCAGTTTTAATTGCAAATCTGTGCAGAGATGATTTGGGGTCTGTAATTAGCACATAAATTTCAGACTTTGCAACTGCTGTGAAAACACACATTATTTATGGAACTATTATCTAAATATAATTCAGTGTTTTTTGCTTTCAATAACTACTGTAAAAGTCTGATTTAATAAAATGTGAAAAATTCCCCATCTTTAGCACTTCTCTTCACATTATTCCTCTGCACTGCCACTGCCCCCTCAATCTGCAGTGGACCTTGCTTTTATCCATACTTCAGTCATACCTCAGGGAGATTTCTTCATACCCATGAAGTGCTTGGCACTTAATTTGTTTAATATGAAAGTCTGGGTTATTCAAATAGCTCTGAACTGCACAAAGAGAGTAGTTTCTGTTTGACTCCTCCATCCTCATGGTTTTCATCAGGGTTAGAAGCAGGAATAGACAGGAGTTCAATTGCAGCTGGGTTTAAGTTCCTGGGTGCAGATTTCCAGTTATCCAGAGAAGGTTAATGGAAGGACAAAGTCTTGCCTTGTTATCACCCACTTATTGTAAACTGCAGGCTCAACCACTTCTAGCTCCCATCAGTGTAGTAGGGCACAAGCAGTACAATATTTGCCTTTTCCTTGCCAAAAATCCCTTTCTTTTCCAAAACAGCTTAATCTGTTTTACATAACCTGTTTTACAGCAATTGTTTCTGAGACCTTTTACCATTCTTGAGTTTAAAAGTGTGGTTTTAGGTGTCACAGAACTGATAATTTTTCTTGCCAGCTTTGTACTTGTCTCTAGGTTCAGGACTGGAACTGCAGATAAAGAGACTGGGCACCAGGTATGCACAAATACCACAAAGTCAGGTTAAATAGTAAAACAGAGCCTGAAGTAACAACAATGATGAATCTGTGACACATCTGAAATCTATTCTCTGCTACATTTCTTCCCCCATATTCTTTTGGGTCCCTGTGTATATAGTTTTGCTCTATTGGAAGGAAAACACTTGCTGCTTTCTGTCTGCTTCCAAACCTTGCTGCTCCAGCACCTCTGTGCAATGGCAACCTCAACAGCCACTGCCATAATAATCAGAATAATGATCACTAACAGGGCTGCCTTACTTCTCCAAGGGCTGCCTGCCCTTACACAGCTATTATCAGTGCCAGGAATGTGCAAATTTTTTGGCATGGGGGCTACCAGGGTTTTCTCAGACATGGGAGCAATACCTTCTCCTATGTCTGTCCTGCTGTTGGCACTGAAGCCAGGCAAGAGCCCTGTATGGAGTACACAGGTATAACTTTCTGTTTGGACAGTGATATCAATATCATGGTGTACTTGCTCTAGAAATAGAGTTACAAAGAGTAATTGAAAGATTCAAGCCATTGAAAGGTGCATTTTAAAGTTCCAGTACGATGATTACCATTAAAATTTAAAGTGACAGAGGCCCAACTATGAACAGTAATTTTCTTACATAAAATTACTTTTTTTTGGCCTTTGTAAAGTCCTCATTTCTGCTTTGCTACCACTGGCACAGGACCTGCCTTCGTGGCTTGTGGTGCCAGGAGAATCCTGAGCCTCCAGAAGAGGAATGGATCAGGAGGGCAGAAAGGCTGAAGCCTCATGGGGAATGGCAGAGCAGACTCTGCCAAGTTTAGCAGGTTTTTGCTCTCCTGGTAATATTAGACAAAGCTTCAGTACCTGAAGGAGACCCCAAACCTGCCTTTGTAAACTGAAAGTGGCATCTGGGGACTGAGAAGACAGTGAATGCATCCTTAAGAAGATAAAAAAGGATGGGTGAGACAGGAGAATTTCTCTGACAGCCAAGTGAGTTAGTGATTGTTGTAATTGCATTCTTCATAATTTTCATGGAATATTTGCTGGTTGTTTGCACAATAAACCTTAGCATTCAGTATATCACATAAGACTGTCTACTCAAATAATAAAAATAACTATCTTGTATTTTTATTTGGCTGGTACTACACTGACTGCTTCAGATCAACAGACTATACCATGAGTAAAACCTCAGGAATCAAGTGCTTGCAGTAGCCTTATAATATTGGTATATTTTTCTCAATGTCTAGCATGATGAGATGCCATGAAGGCCTGAGCTTTCCCATGAGAAGGAAGGTACTGCTTTCTGGGAACAGGAAAAATTTTAATACAGAATGTCTTTGAAAAGTGTTGTGCAGCCTTTCACATAAGGATTTCCAAAAGTGAGAGTGGCATTTGGCTCACAGGTAGCAGAATTGTAGTCTAAAATTTTAGGAAAGCAGACCTGTCATAATGTCATCCAGACATTCAAAATGCAACAATTCAGATCAGTTCGATTTTTTTTTCATATTATCAATGTAATTCCAGATGCAGAACAATGAATCCAGCTTTCAGATGAGATTTGTGACACCTGAAAAATGAGGAAAATCCCTAATAAATTCCCAGATAGCAGGGAAATCAGAGCACGTTTTTTCAAATATGACAGAATAAATTATTTCTCCTTACAAGTGATATCAGAATCTTAGGGTATTTTTCCTAGCCACCTGTCATGCAGCTGCACATAAGACCATGACATATCCTTCTCACTTTCAGCAATGTTGCTGAAGGAATATGAGATATTTCCTATGCACTGATCATCATCAGCCCAAACAGTTTTCATTTTTTATCTCATGTTTAATCAAAATGGAAGAGATCAGAAGAACACATCAGAGAAATTGTTGAGGCTTCACTTGAGAACATCCACCAGGAGAGGTGTAAAGCAGAGGCAAAAGGGTTTTCTCTTCGAAGGTACTTGTGGGGCAGGGCAGAAAATGATTTAAAGAGCAGAAGCTACAAGTACACCTACCAGCTCACTGTTTCTGATGTAAAGCATTTGCATTACAAATGAAAGCTACAAAACAGTGCAGAGACAAGCTAGTGATGCAATAGGGCTTTTACCTGCCTACTCCCCAAAGCAGAAATTAAAATTATCAGTGGAAAAGGTTTTTAATTTTCGACTGGTAGACCAGCCAGCAGCTGCTTTCTGCAATACTGGCAAGCTCAGTATTTGGTGTTCGTGCACTACTCTAAGTATTTGAAGTGGGACACTGTGCAGCAGCTAGAGGACAGCATCCCTCTGTGCTCAGCACTGCACAAACACAGGATCAACACATCAAGACATCTCTGTGTCTAGATAACAATGCAGGGAACTGACTGGAGACATTTCATCATCCTGGTAAGGCCAAGCTGGCAGTGATGCTGAACCCTGGAGGAAAATTTCATCTCTTGTGTCACTCCAACACCACCTGTGTGGTCATATCATTGTGAATGTTGCTCTGAGCTTGACCTGGCTGGGGCTGGCCTTGCACTTGAAGGAAAGAACCACCACACATTATCACCAAAGCATTATTCCAGCACCATCCTTGCAGCTGGCTGGGTGCTGGGGCTAAATGACCTTTGGGATTCAGCCCAGTTTTCCAGCAAAAACAGGTGAAGGCTGAGCCCAAAGAAGGCTATTTAGGGTTGATTTAACAATACTGAAATAATTCAAGGAGGGACACGTGATCTGTGCAGATGGACAAAGCAATGGGCAAAGCTGTGATCTGCTGCCAGACTGAAAGAAGACAAAATTATCTTATGCACTGCAGACACTCTTCATCTGCTTTAATTTTTAATAGAAATGTTCCTCTTTAAGTGCTATGAGCAATACAAGTTTAATGTGAACTTAGAGGACCATGCAACACAAGCATAATTGACTCACTATGATCACTCTTTAGTTATTTTTTCCCTTTTTCTTAAGTCTTAATGTTTCATTCTTAATGGAATCAGAAAATGACAGAGAGCTGGAATGTGACATAGCAGTCAACTAATGTCAATTCAACCTAGTAGTAAATACTGAAATTGGATTTGAATTACTGCATAAGTGATTGCAGAGTAGAAAACTGGAATAAAAGAGCCAGGATAGGACATAAACCACCTGCAAGTCATAGACAAAGGAAAACAGAAATAGTGTTAACAGAGGTCAAAGGTTTACATTTTTATCACTGTATTGGGGAACAGAGCTCACTTTTTATATTTGTGGCATTGCTCTGTAAAATTTGTTTTACATGGAAGTTTGATATCTTGCTACTAACTAATCTTACAACTGAAAAACCAAATGAATGGTATTTACACTGAGCATTTAAACTGTTGGTATGATACTAACACTTTTTAAGCAAAAAAGCTCAGTGTTTTACTAACCTCTCTGTTTGTGTTGCTTTACCCTACCAGCAAAAAACAATGAGGAAAGCTGCAACATCCTGTAGTGACCATAAAATGTCCTTCCCTTAATTACAAGTTTATGTGTTTCATCAAAGCCAATCATCTGAACAGGTGAGATGGAATTCAGTGACTGCTGAATTGGACATACTCTGAGCTGAAATAAAAGAGTTGATGTGTCTGTGCATATTAGAGCTCCTAGTAGAAGTCTTGCTGTCTTATGAAAAGGTAGTGTCACTGTCATCTGTGCTGTTTTCTGGAGGTTGAAGCTTTGAAAACAGATGAGAAACAATATTTGCTCTATCAACCAGACTAAAGTTCAAAAGACTAATGTTTTATGGAAATATTAGCTGGGAAAAGAAAACATGATTTAAAAAAACGTGGGGCCACTCCCAATTTTAGGGGGTAGATGAGGGGAGATGAAGCCATCACATTCTCACACAGTTATATTATTGAATACAAAGATCCCAAACAGAGTATTTTTCTCTTATAAATATCAGACCCAGAAGCTCTCCTTTATCTTCGAGCTTGTAACTTCTCCTTCTGACCAAAGTTTTTAGTCAGAAAAGACAGAAAAAACTTTGTATTTTTTGCATCTTTTTGTAAAGAAGGATAGCTTCACAGCTTCCTGCAAACAGGTCTGATTAAATGCATAGGAAGAGTATAACTTGGTAAATTTTGGGTATTAGTCCTTACCCACAACAGTGTGAAAGAGAAAAGGAGGAGACATGCTTACCTGCAGTCTAGATCTGTTGTTCTATTTTCAACTTCATTAACAATGTTTTGTTATTCTTGATCATGACAGATGTTTTCTATATTTCAGTGTATTCACCTTAAAACAATTGTAGTAATAATTTTTAATTGCAGAAGAATGTTAAAACCCCTGACTTTTGTATGCAAAGTGTTTGGAGATCATCTTAGGAAAGGAGGTATCCTCTTAGAAAAGGAAAGCTGTACAAGAAGATATCTGGCAAGAAACACCTGCTTATGATATCACCACCTGTGATTCCATCATCTCACAGTACATTCTTTCCTCCTTTCAATTGACACATCTTAGCTCAAACCTTATCAAAATATTTGCAGAGATGCAGAGGTGAACATGGCCCTCAGAACTCTTCTCAAGACAAGGAAAAATTTTCCTAGTGGGGAAAGCTTATTAACAGTCAAAGCAATGATGGAATCAGCACTTGGGGCAACTCCAAAATGACCTACTCAAACTTCCATGGAAGAGAGTTAGATACAGATTCTGGTGGCATAATTAGTATTTCCTCTGGTTTGGCTCTTGTTTTTCAGCTGCCATCTATTAAAAGCAAAAAAGCAAAAAAAAAAAAAATTAAAAAAAAAAAACACGCGGAAAAAAAAAAGATGGTTTTGAAGCTGTGATTATGTTCCCCAGTAAAGCTTATTGTGATTTCCATTTTGCAGGAGATTTCCCTTATATCCACTACCAGGCTGACAAAACCAAATGATGAGTTCTAATTCCTATTTCCCTCTGTTGGCATCACCAGCAGATAAGAATCTGGGAAAGTTGCTTACATCAATCAGTTCAATTGATATGCTGGTGTTGTTTTGTGGTGAAGAATGTTCATAACTATTGTATGTTTGCTTCTCACTGTCCCTTCAGCAAAGGAAGTGGAGAGGAGAATGGAAAGAAAGCAAATTTTTTAACCAGTTCATCTACTTCCTTCTTTCTGTGCAGTCTTCTCTGCCTGATATATGAAAAACTAGGTTGTGTGCTAGTTAACACCTTTGTAAATGAAAAAAAGGTCTGTATATATGAGATAAGCAGGTGGACACTAACCATTTTTTGAGTTTATGTTTTCTGTATGCTTCTTCTTGGTCCTACTCCTCCCTTCATTCTTTAATTTGCAAAAGCATTGAACACAGAAACAGCACTCACACAACATTCACTCCCAGCACTTATGGTGTAGAGGAGAATGAAGGATTAACCATTCAAACACCTTTCATTTAGTAGTCTCCATTAGGAATACCTTGTTAGACACACTGACAACAATATTGTCAGGCACAAAAGAATCTTGCACAAATCCACTTCAGTTTGGCCCTAAATTCTGAGAAAGGACACAAGACACCTTTTTATAAATATAAGCATATGTTGTTTCCAATAAACTGATTTTATTTTTGTGTATTTGCTTTGCATAAAAAATGATGAAGTGACACATGCTGCTGTGTGACTTCGATTGTAGCATCAGGATCACACCCTTTACTTCTCTAGATATGAAAGGTAGTTTAGCCTGATTTTGTAAATGTATAGGTGGGCAGCATCTGTGCTGATATTTTGCTGTATGCCTGAATTACATGAGGGGCAGTTCCTATCTGTTCACGGGGCACTACTGCAGTTCTACCCACGTTTAAAACTCACTGGAAGAAGCAAGAAGCATCATTGTGTCTCTGAACAGAGAACTAGGAATGGGAGCATCCTGCTCAATGTGTTTAAATAGATTTAGAGCAGTCTGACCTGAGCTTTTATCACAAACTTAATCATTGTAGGATCAGGCCCTTGTTTTATAGCAATAGTGGAACCTTGAAGTAAACTAAGATTGGTGAAACTATGACAGTCCATAGATATCCAGCTGAAGGTAGCACTGAGGATGGCAACTATGCACGGCAAGATGGACACACAATGGGAAAAAGGAAAAAAAGTTCTCCTTCATCCCTCACTCTCTCATCCCACCACCCTGCATAACCTCCAATAGCTTGAAGCAAGATAAGAAAGTCAGCATTTTGCACCCTCCAACAGCTTTGACATGACAGGTATGGTATTTTCTTACCCACAGAATTGCCAAGGAAATCCGCCCTAGCAAAAGTGCAAAAGTTTTCAGTACAAGGAGGTGGGGTGCAAAAACTGGCTTCTAGGCAAAGGTTGAAATGACTCAATCTGAAACAAAATGTAAAGCAATTACTGCCTGGGAAAAAAAAAAAAAAAAAGATCATGCTGACATTTAGAGGCTGCAGTGATACTATCTGTCCCTTCTCAGGCTGACACAAACAGCCTTGATTTCATCCCTAAATGATTTTATTTTTGTTTGTTTGATATTTAGGATATCCTTTATTTGGAGGTGGGGGGCAGCAGGATGGATGGATTGTCTTAACTTCAGCTTTTATGCTGAGAAATAATTGCCACCCCAGAAAGGTAATTACATACGCCATTGTTTATACGCATAATAGGCCTGGAAAAGCATGTTCTACAGATAAAAAAAAAAAAAAAAAGAAAATCCTGCTTTCACATCAGGGCGGAACACTATGCAAAGTGACAGATTGCCACAAATAGCATTCAAACCCTTGCACAGTAGTGGTACATTTTTCTTCTGGGGAAGAGGGGGAAGGGATGAAGGCTATGGAATGCGGTGGAAAGGGGGGAAAAAAAGGAAGACAATTTTGTTCAACAGCCATAGTAGCATGCACAGTGGTTTTTACTTTCTTGATTGCTGCTAAATGAACCTGATCTTTAAGTTGTTTTTAAAGTCACTGCCTCAAAGGGACATTTTCTGTTGCCATCTTGTGCAAATACCACTTCTCCTAAAGTGGCCTTAATTTGAATTGCTGTGAAAGCAGACCAGATAATCTGCTAGAATATGTTGTGGCATGATGCATCTCCCCTTTGTGCCCTTAGTACCACATAGAAAGTGAATTTAGCTCAGAAAAGGACAACTAGTCTCCTCTCCCCCCTCCCACCGTAATACAATGAAAGAATAAACCAAACATTGTGCAGTGATGTCAAAGCCGTTTCGGATCTATTTTTTTTTTTTTTTTTTAATGCAAAATATGTATTTCTTCAAGATTTTGAAAGTTTCAGGGCTGAACAAAGAAAAGAAATGCATATGTATTTCGATATTGAACCAAGCATTGTTAGATGCTGAAGCAATTCATAGCAGGGTTATTCTCTGTGGCAGTGTCCAGCAAATTGCATGAGCTGCTTGTTAGGCTTGACAACAGTGTTTTACCTAACAAAGGCCTCAACAGCTCAGAGCAGCAGAGGAATGTCAAAATGAGCACATTTCACACACAGATGTGTGACCATTATAGTCTATAAGAAGATGCATGGGGTGGAGGGAAGAGGCAGGATGCTGGGAAGGCTAACAGTTAGCAGTAGGTACATGGCCCTACTGACCACATTTAATCAACCCTTCTGTAAACAATTCAACATTTTCATTGTTCTCTAAAAACTAATAAAGAGAAACAAGCACTTTTCATTCATCTTGAAGTAATTTTCTGTCAGGTTTGAGCCCCTTGTGGCTTACAGCTTGTGCATTGCTAGCTGTGTGATACAACAACTATTTCAATTTATTTTACAAACTCCGGCCATTCACATGTCAGTTAGTGTTCACCAAGCCGGCATCTGAAATTGTGCAGTTAACGAGTTTTACAACATTTCTATCAAGAGAAACTGTTTAGCATAACTGACTCTTAAGGAGTTATTATACCTCTAAAAATCCATTTTAAGGGGCATTATTTAAATAAAATAGAAAAACGGTTCACTGCCTTTTAAAGGGGCTACAAAAAAAGTCCATCAGATCCAGTGCAGTAATCCTCAGCTTAAAGCACTCTTGAGAGCACTTCTGGGAATTATCAGCATAATGAAATGTTTTGTGAAATGTCCAGATAGATTCCTCTACTCAACAACTTTACTGCACTATATTTATTTTCCCTCTAGTCTTTAAAGAAGTGAATATTTTTTGAGGTGATGATTCTACACTGTGTAGATTAACTGAATGCATTTTTGTCAAGGCAGTAGTATAGGTGAGGTGTTCAGTCTGTGTACAATCTATATACATTTGCACAGAAAAAAATAAAATCAAGCCCTTTGTGTTATTTTCAACTCTAGAAGTTAAATCACAATGAGGCTTATGCTTATTTGCATTTCTCTTGTAGCACGTTTTCCTTATACTTAACAACTTCCTTATTCAATGCCACCTATAAAACACTGTATTGAAAATAATTCTTAAATTTCTCATAAGAGCTCTTAAAACTGAAATTTGTTCTGAACTGCTCTGAAAAAGAGAAATTGATGAATTTTAACTTAATTAATAGATATCTTTTAACTGTGGCAACTAATGATCCAAAAGTTCTTACACCTGGAGTCCACAACAGTGTCAATCTCAGTATCTAAAACCACCTAATGTAGCAAACCTCAATTATATGATATAAATTAGTCACCATTCCTGCCCAAAGTGAGCACTGGTAAGAGAAAAATAATATTACAGTACAATACAGAAGGCACATGATGAAGGTGTAAGTTTACAATATGCACACAGGTAGTGGCAACACATATGCAAGGACCCTGTAGTAGGACATAAAAACCAGGAAAGGGTCTTAAGGGGAAGTTGTATGAGGAGCAGCTGAGGGCACTGTGTCTGTTCAGCCTGCAGAAAAGGGGACTGAGTGGAGACCTCATCAACTTCTTTTTCAGGGGTAAAGGAGGGGCAGGCACTGATTTTTCTCTATTATGACCTGGGGCAGAACCCAGGAAATGGCATAAATTTGCATCAAAGAAGGTCTCAGTTGTATATTAGGAAAAGATTCTTCACCTAGAAGGTGGTTGGGCACTGGAACAATCCCCAGGGAAGTGGTCACAGCACCAAGTCTGACAGAGTTCAAGCAGCCTCCCAAAGTTCAAGAAGGACAATTCTCTTGGGCACAGGGTGTGACACTTGGGGATGGTCTTGTGCAGGGCCAGAAGTTGGACTTGATGATGCTGATGGTCCCTTGCAACTTGATATATTCTGTGATTCTGGGATCAGGTGTTTCTAGTTCCACTAAAATTCTCAGTATTATGTGTCAACCAAAAAAAAAAAAAATTGACTAGGTTCTTCAGAGTTTTCACACTCATTCTAAAGCAGAGAGATTAACACCCTTGAGATTTTTTGGTAGATGCTCAGTAACTTTAATGTACAAGACACCTAGACAATAACTTGTCATCTTGGTGCTGTCTCAGAGCAAAGGCATAACCTTTCCTGAAGGTATAAGCTTTCTACAATCACTGTAGGCAGTACTACAACAGTAGTGCCAAAGAAGCTTCCTCTCAGAATCTACCAAGATAGAAATGCATGTAGGATGGCTTCCAGACTGGCAAATCTATGATTGATCAACTATACTAAGTGAGATAATGGACACTTTCCTAGCAGCTGAATTACAGCACAGTTTTGCAAGATGTCAAACTTTTGGGCACTGTCTGTACATATTAAGTTTTAAGCAGTCACTGGCAGAGCTGGCTAGAAGCAGCAGGCTTTTTCATGACTGAAATATTTATTGGAGTGGTGTCATGCTCCTTAGCACTCTGCTTAATGCCTTGGCATAGCAGCATAGCACATAAAGCAGGGGAAAAAGGAGAGGTTTTAAAAATATGCTCAATTTTATGTTAGAATCAGTGGAAAACTTAACTACACTTAAATAATGTGTGAGTGGTTGTGCTACTGAATGGTAGGGAGAGATGAAAGCTATCAGATCTCCAGATACTAAAAATTTTGGATTTTGATGACACTTGAAAGCATCCACTGTAAAAAAAAAAAAAAAAAAAAAAAAAAAAAAAAAAAAAAAAAAAAAAAAAGACAACCAAAACCAACCAACCAACCAAAAAATCAAAATTAATCAACAACAACAACAACAACCAAACAAAACACCCCACCCCATGAGGTCTGGAGAGAAAATCAAGGAGGAACAGACCAGCAGTGTATTCTGTAAGACTGATCACACAGGCAGAGCAACTGAAGGAACAAAGGAGTGAGCTCAACTTAATCCTAGTGGCACTTTACAATTATACATTCATGCTTGTTGTTAGCTTTCTGCATGGTCAACCAGTAGATGCTGCAGCAGGAGCACTGGAGAGAGGTAGAAACAGACCATTAGGATATTCCACACAGTCCTCCCATATTTATAGGATATGACTTCTCTTTAAAAAACCCTACTTTCTGCTTCTTGGTCTGAAGAGAGTTTGGATAGGAAATTCAGAGCTGCATCCTCAATCAAGGGCAACAGCAGGAGGCCTGAAATGAAAAAATAATGTGTAAGACCTCTTCTGCTGCATGCTGAGGAGATGCAAAGGAGGTAAACAGTTAAGTGGAAGGTAGGATAGGAGGCAGCTTGTCTGCAGTCATGTATTTTAGCACAGTTAATTATTGTCATGGATTTCCCATGAGTTTAACTGGTGTGGCAGCAGGATTTCGTTGTCACCTGATTATTTATACATAATGTTGACTAAAATGGAAGCAAATATTTTTTGACCATGCACAGAGATTTTTTGTTCTGAAGGTTTTTCCCTTTTTGGGGAAACATCTATGCAAAACAACAAAAAAAGGACAAAAATTAAAGTGAGTTTTAGGTATGACAGATTTATTTGTGACAAATGAAAAGTCTGTAACTGACTTGATGATTGCTGCACTGATTTTTCATTTGTTCATACAGGTTAAACTTTTTGCCCAGGAGTTCTTCCATTTTTCTCTTTTCTAAAAGGACTTGTTTATCCCCTGCAAATAACATGCACACACAATTTACAGGAGACTGTAATAGGTCTTGGAGAGACACAGGCTTGAAAGGGTCTAAGTTGGGGTGCAGACAAGCTCTGATTATTCCTTCCTGCAGGCCTGGGAGGGATAAAGTCCCTACCAATGCTGTGGGTGGGAAGCAACTGGTACATTAATTATTTTACTGAGAACTAGCTTGGCTGTCCCTCAGTCCACACTGAAGTCTGTTGAAGTTTGGACATCTCAAAGATCTAAAATACGAGGGAATATTATTATTTTAATCCTGTACCTATATGAGCAGCCAGTTTTTTGGTCCATATTACTCTGCATTGCTGTCCTAGCTGTTTTCTGCCCTATTCCCAAAAAACACTTCCATTTTGAGGAGGTGTGGTCAGTCAGGGAGCATGGTCAGTAGAAGCTGCATAACTCTGCTCTACCTCTCTAGGGAAATTGTTGTCCTTGTTAAGCCTTTTCCCCTTCAGAGAAGACTTGTGAGTGTTTTGTAACACCATGATTGAATTAAATGAATAGCATTAATGACAAATGAAATTACTGAGACATCATAATTTAGGTTTAGGTAGACAAGTATTCAAATTATAAATTAAAAACATTAAATATCATAGAGAAAATCTGAACACATGCAACATCAAAGCTGATACTGCATAGTGAAGAAGACATTTATATTCACAGTTTCTGTTCCTAGGTTAGTGACAATCTAAATGCCAAATTCCCTCATATTAAGTGGAGCTATGTATCAGGATAATGAGATGCAAGTCCACATTAGTGTGGTAGCATGACTAATAATATCAACAAGCTTTGTTCTAAACACTTCTGACCTTTGATAGGTAGAAGTAAAACATGATGAAGAAAAAGTGGAAAAATTGCATAAAAAATGAATCAAACAGTTTCTATTCTTCTTTCAGACAAGTCAAGCACAATTCAACAAAAGACTAGTTTTAGCCTTATGCTATCAGTTGCTGTAAAATAAAAGATTAAGCTTGAATTCACAAAAAATCTTGCAACTTCATAGGAATGGTAATCTGCTTATTTTTAAAAGGATGGTATAAAAGCAACCCCCCACACTTCTGTAACCAATTTCACCAACCACAGACGGCAGAAATAATGTGTGATTGCCACCTAATATAAAAAAATTCATAAACACAGCCTACCACAACAGGCTGGTGGAACCTGTTGAAGCCACTCTACAAAAATACCAAAACCAAATCACATTGGATTCTAGGGAAGAGATAGGAGAGTAGAAGGGAGAAGAAGGAGAGGAAGAAGAAGAAGGAGAAGGAGAAGCAGAAGCAGAAGAAGAAGAAGAAGAAAAGGAAGAATCAGAAGAAGAAGAAAAGGAAGAAGAAGCAGAAGAAGCAGAAGAAGAAGAAGAAAAAGAAGAAAAGGAAGGAAAAGGAGAAGGAGAAGGAGAAGGAGAAGGAGAAGGAGAAGGAGAAGGAGAAGGAGAAGGAGAAGGAGAAGGAGAAGGAGAAGGAGAAGGAGAAGGAGAAAGGAGAAGAAGGAGAAGAAGGAGAAGAAGGAGAAGAAGAAAAGGAAGGAAAAGGAGAAGGGGAAGGAGAAGGAGAAGGAGAAGGAGAAGAAGGAGAAGAAGCAGTCTATCTTGTGACCCTGGAAGCTGACTGGGTATGCTGGAACTTCAGTGGGCACAAAAGGTGCAGACATACCCATTGAAAGAAATGTTAGGGAAACTTCTCTGAGATAGAAAAGTGTGCCTAGCACAAACTCTTCTCTGATATCAACTGTTTTTGGGTGATTTGCCAGTGGATTCAACATCCATGGGGCACTCCTGGAGTGGGCTCAGCCCTAAAAGAGGTGTCAGAAACTTAATTGGGTGGAGGAACAAAACTGAGGCTTACAACTCATGCTTTAATAGATTTCTGTCATCAAAATATTCCTGGTGTGTGAGAAGTTTTTGACAGCAAACTGACAAGGAGATTGAGTTACACATCTCTGGGTTAGACCAAAGCCTTTGTCACCTTAGCTGGCATAGGGACTGCTGAGACACATTTCCTTAAGGAGGGGAACATCTTTTTCTGCTTTCACTGAGTGCAGGATTCACAAGATTTCATCTCTCTGTGGGGAAGTTTCATAATGAATTACAATGGCATCATTGATACAGTGATTTTCCTAGGAAGATATGCAGTAGGTCTGCAAGTCAGAAGACAGAAGACCTAGCTAGCAATCACTTGAGCAACAAATAATAACTTTAAAGTCCTGGCATGCTAATGCTTGATGTTTCAGGAGTAGCTTTTATTTATCATTCTGTATGTCAGATGATACCTCAGATGATAGTGTTAGCTGTTCTATACAGATGAATTGCAAAAAAATAAAAGTCTTGCACTTCAAACAAGTATTTTTGCATTGTGAAATCCACAATATCTTAAAAGTAAAATTCTTTTTAAGACAGCGTGGACACTTACTTGACATTGCTCCCATCTTATAGTCAGCTAAAGCCTATAATCAGAGTCACATTGTGCCATTGCTCATTGACAGGCACCTAATCTAAAGCTGCAGAAGTATCAATTCCTGTGCTCCTGAAGACAGTATGATGAGAGCAGTGTCAACAGGAAGAGCAAGGGGATCTGCCCATTCTCAGTTACAGAAGTCACACCACATAATCAGATGAAGTGAAACAGGTGTCTCAAGTGCTCTGATCACACAGAGGCCAGCACATATTGACTTCAGTAGTTTTGGACAAAATTCCTTCTTCCCTGTCAGAGGAAATATGAAACTGGGTAATTTAGTAGCCTCCTAATGAGCTATTATCTTTAGTATTCCAAGGCAGGAGAGAGAAAACAACAGCAGAAAGATTTCCTGCAAATTGCTAGTGTTTTCTTCACTCTAGTAAGTCCTTGCAGCTCTTAATGAATGTGCTTTGGCACTAGAAAAGTTGGTTTAGCATTAAACAGTTGGTTCCTTCTGAAGTCCTCAGCTGAGGGTGAAACATGTATTTGCAAGATTCACCTGTGGCCTACTAATATGGGAACTGAGTCTAAGTTTAGAACTTGAGCAACAGGTCAAATTCAGATTTCAACATTTCATAGGTGTGTACTTCATAGAGGTAACTACAACACAAAATGTCAGGAAAACCCCAAGAACCAGACAAAATCACATAGTGATTTGTCCTGTCAAAACAAGTGGATGTAAAAAAAGTCCAACTTTTTTTTTTTTTTTTAAATTTTTTTTTTTTAATAATCCCATTTGAAAGGCCAGAAATTTGGCATTTCAAAAAATAGGGAAAAAAATTGCCCCTTCAAATGGTATTACACAGATCTGTGACACAGGGCTCTCTTAAAAGTGATTTGCCAGTTGTCTTGGGTGTATATTCCAGCTATACATTGAACTACTCACAGCTGCAAGGTATGCCACAAATTCATAATATCACATGGTTCTGTGATTCTGTAAGTCCTTACTTAAAGAAATAACTAACTTCCTTAAACATCTTGATGTTTCCACAAATATTGTAGTGTTGCCCATGTATAAAGTGTGCATCCATTTGCCTGATTTATTTTATATTTATTTTATTAAAATGATCTGAATGCTTCATGTAGATTCTTAAATAAATCTATTCTGGGTTTATACTAATTTATAAGCTTGGTTAAGACATTACATTTTGCTAGATTTTTATAAATGCTCTCTTATTAAGCTTATTAAAATGACAAATTAATAAAAAAATGGAAGTTTCACCAGTGTATCTATAGCTCAAATTAAGATGGCGCAGAACATAGTATACATCAAAAAAGTCCAATTTTAAAATCCCAACTGGCTTTCTAATTGCCTCTGTGTTAGTTGCTAGATACTGTTAGATATTGTTTACCACAGAATAGGTCCACTTGGGGTGTAAAAGGCAAATCTGTGGCTTTCTCAAAGTCCTGTGCAATAATTCTCATACAAACTCAGAAAATGGAACTGGTAATATGTCAATGATTACAATACAAAGAAGTTAAATATTACAGCTAATTTTCTCACTGAAATCTAATCCAGGGATTAGCAACAATGGGAAATCTGTTTTATTTGCATTTAATTTGTACTTTCACACTATTATCTCCCATGTTTTACTTTCAGGAAATGTGGTTCAGGCTATTATAACCACATTTCATGCTGCAGTTGCACTGTTATTTGAGCTCTATGCTAGGAAATGACTTACAGAAAAAATAAAGCCAGCATACTTTATTTTAATTATACTAGAGCTCTGTCTAAGTACAAAAAAATAGTACAGCATATATTTAATATGGAGCATGGATTAACAGTTTTATGAGACATAAAATCTATTTATATCATTTTCTATTTACAAATCAGTTATATATCTTTCAACAAAACAAATGCCTATAGTGTAAAAATGAATAAGGGGAACATCAAACTAGCAATCATGTAAGCAGTAAATAATATCTTAATTGGCCTGGAATGCTGGAGCTTGATTTTTTTGGAACTAGGTTTTATTTATTGATCTATATGGCATATTTATCTTTCCAGTAATTTGTACAAGTCTATACCCTTTCCTCAATATTAGATCCATGTATGGCTTTGCACTGCAAATCCCGTTTGGGGAAATAGCCGAGTAAAAGAAGAATCGTTGCTTCTGGAAAAGCCATCCATTTAAAAACTTCCACTGAGGCAAGGATAACTTCACAGTTTTTACACTTTATCTTCTGATAAAAAAGAAGGGGGCAGAGGGAGAGGGAAGAAATGCTGCTATTATGCAGTTGCCACCCAATGAATGCTACAACAGTCCTCTGCTCTGCTGGTTTGGCAGTGGCAAGAAAATAAGGAAGGATTCCATGTGCACTGGGAAATGTCTTTTAAATGCCTGTGTTCCTTTTACCAGGGAGACTAGCAGGCATAAATGGGTATGGTGGGCCTCTTACACGGTCTGCAATCTCTGGATTTGATTCTTCCAGGAGCGTTTGTGCAGATTTGTTCTGAACACCCACACCGTGCTTCAAGCCACATGGCACTTCACCCCACGCTTCACACACTACCATGCAGCTGAGAACTGGCAAATTCAATCTTCCTCCACGTCTCCTGGGAAATTCTCCTCCTTGCTGAAACATAGGTATCTGCTGCTAAGTCAGTATACTGGAGGAAGGGGGGAATTTATCAATGGCTCCCCTCATTCTTATAAAAATATAGTTGAAAATGTCACCGTGGAGATATTGCTCAGCTGCTTTACTTAGGATTGTAAAAGACTGGTCCTGAAAACTGCTTCTGCTGTTGGTGGTAGAAAAAAAGAGTTTACAAACAGCACTGTTGCACTTGCCCATCTTCTGCTTTTATGAAAGTGATGCTATAAACACGGAAAAGATTGTGATCTGATAGGTGTCATTGCTCTAGTATAACCTTAGCTGTCTGGAAATGAGCTAATTAAATTTTTTGGTGTGTCTTTTAGAGAATACATTTGCATTTGACATAATTAGTGGTAGGCAGATCCAGCTATATCCAGGGGGAATCTCAAGACAACTGCTTTGCTGACTATTAGTGCCTAATTTCTGAATGTCAAATCCTGCACATCTTAATTTCTAGAGAATAAGCTCAATTGAACTTGCTCCCCAGTTATGCAAAAACTGTTCAGATAAAACCAAGTGGACACGAATGTAATGAATGTGGTTATTAAATTGTTTCAATTGAAAGAACCCTATTCTTATACCATCATAATGGGAACAATTTATCCCCACTGATCAGCCTGTCTCTTTTTTCTGAGCTCTCTTTGATCTTGAAGCATATTGCAGTGGTGTGTCCTATTGAAAAGCAAAACTGGGGCAATTTTAATGCTTTTGTACCTTACCAGTGCTCTATTTTTTCGTTGTTTAAAAATAGCTGTTAATTATAAGTGCAGTTTAAATGTCTCAAGTGACCCAGAAATGCAGGTTGGAATGAGACAGATTGTGTGTCTCATATAAAACAGATGTACTTTCACAGAGCATCCTGAATTCAGCCCTGAATATCTAACCTTCTCTAAGGTTATTTCAATCAGGTATTGAGCTTGTCTAGCTTTTAGATATAAAATCCCCCACATTTTTAACAATGAAGACAAAACATCTATATTTACCTCAAGAATAAAAAGCCTCTTTTTCTGTGTGGGTTTGTTTTGCTGGTGGTGGTTGATGGGATGAGAGCATTTCCTTTAGACTCCAGACACTCAGGAGACTATACACCTCATTTAATCTCCACCTCCTCTGCCTCTTAATGTAATAAACCTCATGCCCTTAAAGAACATTTAGTGTTAATAAACTTTCAGGAGATCATCTTATTTTGACTGGATTAAGCACTGCACAAGTACCAGCCATATCATGCAGATAAAAAAATTCAGTTTTCAGTGTTTTGAGTGGCTCAAAATAGTTTTTTATTTTCTCTTCTATCAACAAATGATTTTAATTCCTGTCTGTGATGGGGTTCATCAAGAGAACTCTGAAAAGTAGGGTGCAAATAAATTAAGGCAAGACAATGATTTACTGGATGGTCTGAACAAATCAGTTATTCCTATGTCTATTTATTTATATGTCATTAGCAATTTACAGATGTTTTAATTCATCGACAAGACTTGGTTTCAATTTTCTGATTAGAATAGGCTGTCAAATGCATTATTTGCTGAGCACTCCCATTTCCCTGAAGATCAGTGGTACACATTTCAAAGCCACCAGCACTTCATGAAACTGAATGGGTTAGTGGTGAAGGGGGCCAAGCATCAACCAAACTTGGATTGTACATTGAGATCTCAATCATTAGGAGAGACTGACATCCAGCTAAAGGCTGGAAACTGCAAGAATAATTAGTCTGTGAGTGTGGGAGGACCTACCTGCTCTGGAGATGAGCAGCAAACATGATCCACAAGAAAATTTTAAACCTTCTTCTCTCTTTTTTGGCTATTAAGTATTATGTACGTTTTTTTCTTTGTATCAGCTAAGAATAAAGTGGGAAAACAAAGAAAAAGGAGATAATAGTCCCTCAGGACATACAGTTTTTTGGCTAATAAAAACTTCTTCTTTAAAGACCCAGAGTTTTATTGCTCATGCTTAAACACATCCTCAAATATCAGACATATACACAATGAGTAGAGAAAAATCCTCATTTGATAGTGAGAACTAGTATACCATTTTGTTTCCCACTCTCTGGGAAATAATTTTCGGTTCAATGCTTAGAAAACTTCTCCTGAATCTTAGAGGATGTTAAAATATGTTGCAAAACTGTGAGTTCAAGTTCAAGAAAACCATAGACCTCACTGTTTTCTAACACCAGTCCCTAAAAGACCTCATTTATTACACCTGTCCTGGGAACTTTCTATGACTTTGGTTATGGAAACAAGACTGTTTCCTTCAACTATTCCCACTTTTAACACTTAATGGTATCACAGTGGAAAACAACAGATTTGAAATGCTGAAATGATAGCACATCTATACCGAAAATAAGAAAATGGACATTTGGAAAAAGTGTTTATCAGCTTTCTTTCCACCTTTAGAGGAAAATATTTTGGTGCATAAAGGACTCTCAAGGCAGAGATGTCAAAAGAAAAATTGCTATTAAAACTCCATGGGCTTTGTTTTACCTTCAAAATTTTCACATTGTTATTTTGTGAAGCACAATGCTAGGACTGAGCCTGAGTTTAAACACTTGCATGAGTTAACCACAATCCTTTGACAAAGCAGTGCAAACTCAGACTCAAGCATATACTATGAATATTAAGAACTGAATGCCATCCTGATGTGGGATACACTATTCTAAGCTCCCCAGCAGTGAGAATCTTAATTTGTATTTAGATGAAACTATTTAAACTGGACTCAGTATGCTCTCTAATGTTTTAAGCAGGGAAAAATGTAGTGCTAGAATTGTGCTCAGTTCAAGAAAGCTTTATTTCAAGGTGATTTGGGCCAACATTAATTTTTGTGCTTTACTTTTGGATTTCCACTCTCTAATGGCTGACAGTGACAATGCTACTATGCTAAAATCAAAACAGTCTGATAAATGAAATAACAACTGTTATGTGTCACTTCCCAGCCCTCTCCAGCCTTCCTCTCCCCCACAGCCCCATCTCTGCACACACACAAAGGATAGGCAATCAGCTTAGGAAAGGTTTTCATGTTTTGCTTTTCACAGAAATTGGCAAACCAGAAAATTTGTGTCTCTGAAACAAAAGAACAACTTTATGGAAGTAGAGTGGGTCACAACACATGAGGAGAAATCATGGAGTGACAACTCTCTAAGGAGGCAGAAGTCACAGAGAAACTTTTCTGAAATCCACAGAAAAGACTGTACAGGTGATATAAATAATATATAAATAACAAAAGAAAGCAGACTGAAAGGTTAACAGGCAGCAGTGATAGAGGACTCTGCAACTTTACATCTACTTTCAGTCCCAAACTGGTCTCCACTGAACTGCTGAGCTGGTTTTATGGACTAGTAGTTCGATTCAGATTTGGATAAGTTAATGCAAATATCCAGAGTTTTTGTGTTGGTAACATTAGTTAGACTTTTCAAAGTCTGATAAAAAAATTTTCAGTAAATTCTGATTTGTCAGGTAAAAAAATCCCACTGTGCAATAATGCTTGCTGGAAATGGAACTGTTATGATTTCTCCCCTTAGACATAAAACAGAACAGCTGCATCTTGCACATCAGTCAGAACATATACATGCATATAAATACTTTCTATACTCAATCTTTGCATTTGCTTACATAAACTGCAATGAGTGAACCTAAAATATCCCTCAGTTTCAGAGAGGGATCCAATGATTTAAACATCTATGATCCCTCCAATGAAGCCATCTTTCCACTCAGGATTAATAAAGCTTTTGCTGTCATTTGCCTCATTTCAGACACTGTGTGACTGAGGGCATTTGGAGGAGGTCCAGAGGAGTGGAGCAAGAACAAGGTCAGAGAAGCGTGATCCATGAAGAAACCCCAAAGAGAGGTTGATGAGCCTCTAGAAATGAAAATTGCCAAAAGACATGGTCACAATATTGCCCTGCTGAAAATTCTGGTGCCAAAGAGCAGAAAGATTTGTCCTCCCTAAACAGAAAAATTTGTAAAAAAAAATAACTTGCAGGTTTGAGCTGCAGGAAGGTGCAATCAGGCTGGATGCTGCACTTTTTGGGGGAATTGTTATGGGAAGATACTACAACTAAAACATGCTGAGGTGTTAAAGGCAACTTAGACAGGAATAGCTTGGGAATGCATTTGAAATGTTTACAAACACTTTCATTTTTTTTCTTCTATCTAGTCTTTACATTTCCCTTCCCAATAACTCATTGCATTTCTTCCTACCTTAAGACTTCCAAATAAAGGTTTATTGTCTCCCACAAAACTGCATTTATCAGTGTGCTGCTCCTTTCCTCTCCTTCCCCTTTTCCTGTGCTCTTTGTTTCAGCTACCCATGCAGATATATCAACAAACCAAAATAAGATGAAAAAGTATAATATAAGGAGATAAATGTGATATTTGGTGGACCAAGAGCCTGTCTCTTTATCTGTGCTTATAAGTCTCTCTAATTAGCATTATTTTTGTTTTACATTTTGTGCTTAAACCCAAACTTGATGATCCTAAAACTGATGCCAGTGTTTCAGCTGAAGTTATATTCATCTGAGTTTTGTAGTTGTAACTGCTCTATGCTATATTTTCCTAATGAGACTACTATTTTGCTTTCATTTTTTGCCCACAAGTTCCTTGGCATGCAGTGATGAGAAGCTTGGAGCCAATTTCATACTTATGTTATGGTAATTCCAAAACTGTTTCATGTACACTGAACAAACTCTTCCTTATGGGGGTACAGAAATAGGATCATTTGCAGACAGTGTCCTAATGGGCAAGCTTCTTTTGTCTGTAATTCTTATTCTTTGCTTTCCTTTTCATACTTTACCTCTTACTCTGTAGTTCAATGAACTTTATTCTTGGTGATAGACATGCTTCAATAAAAAGTGAAGAAAATATCCTGAATAAGGGTTTGCATGGTAGATAAGTTTTTTTTTTTTCCAAGGAGGAGGTCTTTCAATACAAGACATAGAAGATGGGTTTGAGATGGAGTAGGCTGCTCATCACTAAGCTATTGCAGAAACAGGAGGGAAAACCAGCTCTCCATTGGCCCTGGAAAGAATGAACAGACATTACACACATTGGTTGGTTTGTTTAGATTGTTTGTTTGCTTGGCTTGTTTTTTTTTTTTTTTTTTTTTAATTTAGACACACAGCTGAGATAGTGGTGATAGCAACTCACATCTATGGAAATTTAAGGAACTGTAGCTGGAGCAAATACCTTCTAGGAGAAATCAAATCAATGATTACCTATTACAGAGATCAAGTCAATGAATCTGTGACATGTTCTAATACTGGACCATACTGAACAACTGGACATTGATTCAAAAATATTTAGTTATATGTGCATTTAAAAATTCTTACATGAAGTAGACTTATCATATATACATAGGCCCATTTCCCAGGGCTTGTGCTTTGTGCTCCCACTCGTTGGGGGCTGCTGCCAGCACTGGTACCCAGTTCAGTTCATCCACAGATTTATCAGGTGCTGTTTGTCATCACGAAGAGAGCTGTAGGCAGAACTGCCAAGAGGATGCTGATCATTACATCTTTTTCTGAATTGGCTCTATTTGAGAGCAGAAGTACAGAAAAAAAAAAAACCTTCAATAAGCTGCATAATTCTTCTGTAAATAATATTCCATTCAAAATAGCCAGGAAATTTTTGCTGCCCAGATTTTGTGCCATGCTACCCTTTGAGACAAACTGGTGTAAAGCTCAGGATATTTTGCTAGTTTCTAAATCCACAATAATCACTGAGGAGGTAGGAAATAAGACATTCTTTCTGAATTTCTGTGATTCCTGGCCCTTTACTCCAAATCCATTAATACACAGGGATTTAGCAGGATTGGACCTGCTGCTAGCCAATTAATTGACTGACTCTGTAGCTGGTGATAAGGAAAATGATTCCACTACAATTCAAGCACTTCATTATATCCTGCCCCAAGTCAACATTATATATATTTTCTAAATTTCAAGATGGAAAACATGCTTTCAGCCAAAAGATAAAAGCTTTGTGCACAGAGAATTGCAATATAGTCCTTTATATTTGTATATAAACTGAAGTTCGAAGACTGCTTTCTTCTGTCACAATTCCTTGCTGCCACAAGGGAAAACTTACTTGGCAGCAGGAAAAGGAATCCATTCTCAGAGGTCAATTTAATTAATACATCATTGTAAATTAACTTACTTTATTTAGCTATGTATGTTACTTGTGAATTTTATCAATAAAGCATGTGAGTAAAGATGCAAGACACAGTCCTGTTTCTAAAACACTAGAGAAAATGAATTTGTTTCAATTTGATTTGCTGACTTGTGGAGAAACTTTGAATCAATCGGGTAACTCTTCTGCACCTGACTTTTTGTTCTTTAAAACTATTATAATTATAGCCCAGAATATCTATTAAAGGGGTTCAGACAGAACTAAAAAATAAAAGAAAAGTGATGCTAGTTCCACAGAACCAGTTGAGGTTGGATTACTGAACTCCCATAAGATATAAATGAGCATTTTTTTTCACTTCTAATCATAGCTAATTGCAACAAGGCTCTGATGAAAGTAATGGGAAATTTAGGAAGATTTGATATGACAGTGTGAGAGGAGACTGAAAAGATCAAATAGATTAGAGGAAAAATGGAATTAAAACTTGATCTTGCTGTCTCTAGAGTCAATGGCAAAATTCTCATTGACTCATGAAGCACAAATATCCAGATTCAGAAGATGACCTATATATGTATATATATATATATATATATATATATATATATATATATATTTATATATTTATTTATATAAACATATATACATGAGTAAATGGTTTGGAGACAGTTAATTCCTTGAGGTAAAGAAGTCCTATCAGTGAAATTCTGTAGGGACTATGCCCAAAGTAAATATTCTATTTTGTGATTTTATGCAGCTTTGGCCATCTTGCCATTATCAAGGCCTGGGAAGACAATTTTACCCATCTTCTGTTCTCACACACCCATCATCAAGCAGTATTCCTCTTTTCTTTCCTTTCCAGACAGGTTATGGGTGGAGGCCAGTGGGCCAGCTGATAAAGAAACCTACTGTGTTTTCCATGGAGAGAATGTCCTTAGGTGTTATCCTCTGCTGTTATGGTGATGAAAATTCCTCCCAGCATGCTTCCCTGCTCTATGCAAATTGCTTGCAGCCTGTTGGTCATTCCCACTTTGCTCCATCCCTGAGCCCCCAGTTGATTTGCCTGTTGCTCTACCCCACCCCCTGCTTTCCCTATATAATCCCTGCTCCCCCAGACCTTTTGGGGGTGTTTTTCCCTGTGGTTGTTTTTGGTGGAGAAGCTCAGTAAAGTCTGTGAAACAGCTTATGAGGGTCCTGTCTGTTTGTTCAGTGTCACCCAAAGTGGATTCACAGAAGAGCTGGAATCACTTGCCTGAGAGTACAGAGATGCCTCTGCTACCAGGACTTCATTTTCAGGATGCTTCTCTCCTTTCAGGTCATGGCACTCCAACCACCAGCACCCTGCTGCAACAATTATGTATGAAGGATTTATTCCAATTGTTGAGGGCAGGAGGTATGGCAGATACCAGCGTTGAATGTGTAATAAAAGGAGTTACTTACTATTTAATTGTTTCCTATGCACCACTGTTTGGCTCCTACATAAACCTTTCATTTTCAGACTAACTCTTGGAAGCTGTTGGTTTGTGTTGGTGTCATGGGAACTTGGATCTTACACATGGAACTACTTGAAGTGTGTGGGATTGCCACACAGCCAGGTATTTCCATACTGTTACAATTTCTCTCAACCATAATGACATCTGAATCATACACTTCAATCAGAATACAGGGAAAAAGATGTGTCCTCCAAAACATTATATTTTGTCTTTGGATTTTTCCCTTTTCCAATTGCTCAAAAAATGTAAAATATTTTTCCTAAGTATTTAAGATAAAGAAATAGTTTTTTTTTTTCCATGTAATTTGTACATTGAAGGCATTAAAAAAAAATCTTGTTTGGATGACACACAAAAAGGTGGTGATAATGCTTTGGGATTATATTTTTTAAAATGTTACTGTGAAGATTTTCACATTGTTTGTGTGGGAGGAGAATAACAGTTATACTAACAGTTAAATGGAAACTACTCAAGTGTCTGAGTTTTACAGTATTTGTCTTTCCCACAAAACTGTGGAACTCCTTGTCACAAAGCACAATATCAAAGTTGTGGCAGAAAACAGATAGGAATTTGATAAAATTTGTTGGGAATCAGCTTGATAATTGAAGGTTGAGGTATGCAGGTCTCAGAGCTGCCCAGATGATTCTGGAGTTTGCATCCTGTGTGCATGTGGTGAAGGGTGTCCCTCCTTGCCCTGCTATTCTCTTCCTTGGAGACTGACAACTCTTGGGAAAGAAATAGCACAGTGCTTGAGTAGTATTTAAATTCAATAATTTCAATCATTTACAATAGTTTACACTGTGCTGCTTCAAAGTCCTTTGAAACCTGAATATTGCACAGGTGCAAGGATGTCTGGGGGGGAGCGAGTGGTGGGAAGTAATGACATGCTGAGGAATTTGGAGGAAGCAGATCAATATTCACTTAAAGAGTGTGTGGTACCTCAGGTGAAGAAATAATAGAAGGGGCTTTAAATAACTTGTTCACTGATTTTGAGCAAGGTGTCTCCTTCCCACTTCTCTCTCCTCACTAACAACTTACAGAATTAGACAAACTTCCCAAGATAAGGATCAAATACACAGGAGAATGAAGTTGAAGTCTCTCTGAATAAGGCATGACATGCAGAATTTTACAGATGAAATACAGCTGAAGAGACACAAACACTTTTTAGCTGGAGATAAAGACCAGCATGCTTTAGGGGAGCTCATCCAGTCCTAGCAAGTATAAGACAGAAGTAAGGGCAGCATTTTTCAGAGAGCTCTGTTCAGCTGCCAGAACGTTAGACCCATGTGCAGTCTGAAAGCAGAGATGGAAAATAACTTAATGGAATTGTCTCATTTTGATTAGTCTTACATGAACTAATGCTTATAGTCAGGAGACTTTGACAGGTGTAAGCAAATCTCTGTCTCTCAATCAGGAGTTTAGGAAGAGTGTTATCTTAGATACTCCTAAATATGCTGATGTAAACACCTGACATCCAAGAAAGCATGTCTTGAAAGTGAAGGCAGTGCTTTGCAGTGAGTCTAATACTTGGAATAGTAAATAATTTGTTTTATGGAGCTCTGTTTATGAAAAAAAAAAGAAGAAAAAAGACCAAAAATTACTTAGAAATAATAGGACATGATAGGCATGAGGGGACTGATTTTTGCATTGTTTGTGAAACCAGCTTCACTGAAGACGTGAATATGTTGAATATTTCAAGTCTGGGTCTGCAGGAATAATATGAAAAATATTATTGTGAAGTCCAGATATAAATGGTCCTCTATGCAATTCTCAGCCCCAAAAAATATGGATAAAAATGAATATATTTTTTACAATGATACCAGAGGTATTTTCTGGTTTAAAATTTAGACCCTGGTCTGTCATTAATATATCAGCTGGCCCACACAAACTTTCTCAGCTTCTGTTTAGCCCAGTTGCTAACCATTAGACCTGGCATGCTTCATTAGGGAAAATGTATGGATTGAAACCTGACCAACCCAAAGAGTGAGAATTGGGGTTCTCAGAATGTTTTCCATGTTCATAAATGGGAAGAATCTTTTCAAAACTGGGGAAAGAAAAGATAACTTAAAAAAGGTAATCCATGTTACTTGTGAATGAACAGGTAGTGAAACAAGAAGTCATCAGTCATCGGAACACTTGTCATTTTGAAGTGTCATTTCTCTCAATTAAAATGTAGTTTGGCTGAAGCACAGGCTCAGACTCTGAAGCACCCTGCAGCTGCACTGGTTTTACAAGGCTGCAAGTCACCAGAGTTAGTCTGGGATCAAAGCTGGCCCCCTGACTTTTTGCTTTTCTTTATCTATGAAAATGAGTTGTTTTCAGCTTAGATGTAAACATTTTAAGATTTGATAAATGAGTTTTAACCTGAGGTCTCTTGTTAATTGGGATTTCTGAAATTTGTTGTTTCAGATAAAACAGACATCTTCTGAAGATATTTGGGGACCGAGACTCATTCCAGGAAATATTAATTAATTCAGTCCCTAATTACTTGGAGGGTAGAGTCCACTGGCCATATTTTTCAAGTACAGAAACTCTTCTCATAAAATACTCTGTCCTTTAGCATAGTAGAAACTGACTCATACCTCAATGAAGATTCTTTTTTAAAAACAGTATAGATCTTTACAAATTCTTCATACCATTCAAAAAAATGCTGTTGTTGCTCAGACACACTTCAGTTTAGGGGCACTGTATTCCACAGGAGCTGTTGTGTTTGAGCTGGATCCATGCTGGGATCCTACTGGATCTCCATTCTCACTCAATAGTAAATGGGAGAGTGAAGAATTCTTTTTCTTCGCTGGGGAAGAAAGAACTCAAATTAGCCTGAACACATACATGGTTGTGATTTAGTGATTGTTGCATTTGAAGTTCACAGGAAAATCTACTTGGTGATGATTTGTTCATACATTTCAATCTTCAGTTTTTGATATTCTGGAGATTAATTAAAGCTGTAGCATCTCAGTCAAGTTAAATGTGTATTTTGTAAGATCCTTGTTTTTTTATTGCTTATTTACCCAGTTACTTTTACTAAGTATTAAGTGAATTAATAGATTTAAATTTATAGGGAAGGAGCTAAATGGTTTCAGTGAGATAGTAATTTAAACAAAAGAGTCACAGCTACAAATCAGAAAAAACATTACTTTATTTTATTCCTTTGTAGGAATTTTAATTCCTTTTGACCATTCAAATTTAAGCCAAAATAGAACTGCTTAAAACAATACAAAGCAGAGCAAACACATTTTTACAAAATTCTATTCTCTTTCAAAGACAATATCCATTAGTTCTCTCTTTGAAGAATCCTCCACTTCAGAGATCTTTCTTGCTTTTTTGCAGAATATTTGAACTTATTTCCAAGTGACCTGTAACTTTGTTAAGGATATGAAGGTAATTGGATAATACATTTACCATTTAATAAATTGAGAAATGTATTTTAGCAGTGTGAGTATAGCTTACTCAGCACTTCCCTCCCCAGCTTAATAACCTTTTCACTTTCAATAAAAACACAGAAGCCCTGCTTTCATATTATACTACAACAGACTTCTAGCAATTGATTTGAAAACATGAGCAGGAGAGACTGTAGCTGGAAGGGATGAGCACAACCAGCCCTGGTCTTGCTGCCCTGTGAAGGAAGGAATGGCAACCAATCAAGGAATATGATTTACTGAGCCAGACCTGCCCTCAAATTGCTAGCCAGATGAAACATGTGGAGAAGCCTGCCCATTGGAGAGACAGGCATGGGCATTATTTAATGCCAGAGATTTTTTTGGGAATGGGACCAAAAACACCTTCTGTGGGAGGAAATGTGAGAGGCAATTGCTTGTTACACAGAAAAAGTGAGAGAGAATTGTGCTGTGAAGATGAGGAAGTGGCTGGCTAGGAGAAGAAGGTTTGTGTCCAATGCATGGAAAGGAAAAGAGCTGCTGGAGTAGGAGGTATCAACAAGCCAGCACAGATAAAGAGGAAGCAAAGCTTGTGTGGAAGGTAAACAGTTCATGATTGAAAAGGGCAGTCTTGCCAAGAATAATAATTTACAGTTAAATAAAGAAAAAAAGACTAACATAAATATGGGAAAAACTACAAAAGGCTCAAAGGAGACTTCAAAATCCCCATTAACTTTATGATTCAGCATATTACAGTTGACAGTAAACAGAAAAAAAGAAAGACAGACATTACATAATTAAATTCCAGACAATTTACTGTTTAGTAACTGTTATCAGTCAATTTTTGATGTTAACTTGGGCAGCAGAGGTTGCTTTCATGCCAGAATTATATCAGAAATCCAGTGTTTGAAACTGCCACTTATCTAGAAAAGTTGCTGAATTTTACTGGTACAAGGGACTAGTATTCATGGAACCAGCAAAGAACTTTAAAACTCTCACATTTTTACATAAAGATTCCAAAAGAGATAAAAGTATTGCAGCAAGAAAAATCTTGCATAAAAATGTGTTTTCCAGGTCAATATTAAAACATTGTGAGGAAGCTTCTAATAGTGTACCTGATCTGCAGTTGAAACTGGTAACAGGAATCCCTGGAGCTCCATCTCAAATACTTAAAATTAAATAAATTGGTAGTAGGAAAAAAAGATGTTTTCATCAAAACAATTTCAAAAATGGCAAGAATGTCAGGAAGTAACCTAGAGAGCTCTGTATATCTCTGCCATGCAATAATTACTTTGCAGTAAAAGAAATGTAGCAGCTGGCATGAAACATGGTATTCGGACTTCTCTCCACCCATCTATGGCTGCTCAATGGCAAAATCCTTTTGCATCCAGAAAGTCTCCCAGAAGAAATAAATGTTATTATGCATGATTCCCTTAGGTTGTTAAGAAACAGAATTGTTCTCCTTTCCAGGAGGATACTTTTGTTTTTCACTAAAATAGTAGGAGAATGAGCATCCTTACAGTATTTCAACAGCAAATAATGTCAGAGAAAATTTCTCTTAATATTTCAATGTGCCACAGAGTAACAAAAATCTGCAAGGTTTGTATAGCTGACTATATACATACATACATTTTTAACCACAACTTTTGACATGGAAAATACACTACTAGTAAATGGATCCTTCTTCCCTTACATTCCGATTTCACTGGTGCTTAAAAGAAGATTTAAATCTTTTATCTCTGGAGGATGGGGATAAAACCATTTTCTGACACACACATAATTTTTTTTTTTTGGTGACATCTTAAAGAAATGTATAGAAGAAAATGTGAGAGTGTGGGCATGTCAGTGTCTTACCTAACATGTCCCAAACCCAAATGTAATTAATAATTTCCTATTAAAATGATACACTAAAACTGTTTATTTTTTTTGTGTGTGTTGCAAAGGGAAGGTTTCCTTGCATTAATGCCCATGGTGTATACATGCTTGAGTTGCTTCACAGCCCTTTTGCCTGTTCAGAGGGATGATAGCTAGAGGCAATCAAATGGTGGCCAGTTGCACCATGCTCCTTTGAGCAAGGTTTCACAGAAATGACATCTGTTGTGCATACAACCCATCTTTCAAGGACTAAAAGAGGTGTTACTAACATTTCACTTCCTTGTGCAAATCTCTAGATTCCTTAAATTCCGTATGTATTTCATCACAAATAGCACAGTTTTCTTTGTGAAGACATGTAGCTTGATTTGGGTATTAAGAAGATCTCGAAATTCATGCAATGAACTGGATAAGGCATTTCTTCATATCTAGGGCTTAAATAAATATTGTTCTAGGGGAGATTAATCTGAATGACCAATTGAGAAAATTGAATCTGCTGAAGGCAAATTTATTTTTTGTTTCTTGACTACAGTATTAGTAAGTGAGGTGTGAAATTTTCACTTTAATGACATGGTATTTGCAAGTAACATGAAGCAAAATATTTTTACTACATTATGCTCATCTTACTCTATTAGTCCTACCACCTTCAAGGAGACTAGTACTGTGTGTGTAGAGCAAGTTTTTTGATCTTTATCCTCTTTTAGTCTGCTTGATGATAGACTGGAGAGATATGCACTCTGTAAGTTTAAGAGGCATTGACTTTCCCTAGTTCTAACTGCTGTTATCTTCAAGTTGGTGCTGAAGTCTTGTACAGCAGTTTTGTATCTACAGCTGAGGCTAATGTTCTGTTCCCAAAATGTACAGACATTGGAAGGGTCCCATTTCCCAACCTGCTTTTTGTTTACCTTGTTACCTACCTGAGGACAAATCCTGACTGCCTCATTTTCTGCAGGGTCGGTGGTTAAGATGATACTATGGCAATATTAAGGGGTTTGCAGGCTAAACTAGACACCACTGCTGCAAGTGAAATCAGAAAAGAACCTCCACTTAAATAAGCAGGAAGGAAATGGTTGAATCCAAACACAGTCTGGTACTGACAGAGAAATGTGTGCTTATAAATTAAATGAGATCAGTAGCCACTCAGTGATTGCCATTGTTAAAACACCTTCTACCACCACAACCTCGTGTAGCAGAAGGCCAGTGTTGTGGAGACTGCACTTCTGAGGAGATAGTTCTTGCCTCAGAAAGGCTACAGCCTTCTTATTAAATAATAATTGACAAAAGATTTTAACCCCTGTGGGTTTCTACAGCATCTCGACATAAGTTGTCAAAGATTTCTTTCATAAGACGCTTTCCAATATTAATCTACTTAGTCAATATCTTGCACTTCTGCATATGTATGTGATGGTTTCTAATTTCAGCTTTAAATATGTATAAAATTTATTCTGACTTTCCTATCACAGTGCTCCTCTCTTCAATTTTCAGCAGAGTGACTGCACTGGGTGACTATTGCTGGGGCACACTGAGATAAGAGCTGCTGCTGCTGAGCCTTTCAGCAGCAAGTGCCTCTAAGCCAGAGCTGTACCAAGCAGCAGGATGGGCCAAGGCAGCTGACTCAGACAACACTTGAAAGGTCATTATAATAAATGAATTCAGACCTTGAGCGGGCTGACAGTGCTGGATTTACAAATCCCTTCTAAAACACACAAGACTGATTCTGTATTTTAATTAGCCACCTGGCTGATTTACAGCTTCAAAAGTAGGTGTTTTAGCATGCAGAGATGCTGAACAGCATCTTTGCAAGAGCCACTCAGGCTGGTAAACCCCTTCAGGTTTCCAGGTTGGCTGTTTGTCCAGCCTACAGCATTCGGTGGTTTCTGGTAATGAATTTTTTGTTTGTTTTAGAAAGAGCTTCATTCAAGGCTTTAAAGACACTTGGTAGCACTTAGATGAGCATATCTCACAATGCAAAATGAAAGTTAAAGCAGTGAATAGTCAGGGTGTGCCAACAACCTGCAAGTTTGGAGGTTACAAAACTCCAAGCTGATATACCAGTTAATTCACATTAGTAAATAATTCTGCAAATGTAATCTGAATGCTGCATACTGAAATATTAATGTGCTTTTGGATCTGATGAACTCACAAAAGATTGATGCCAACATTGTGCTGGCAGTGACAATAACTACACTGTGGTTTTCCCATACACATCTGGGGCAAAGAAAAAAAAAGGAAGAGAAGAGAAAAGAGGAGAGGAGAGGAGAGGGGAGGAGAGAAGAGAAGAGAAGAGAAGAGAAGAGAAGAGAAGAGAAGAGAAGAGAAGAGAAGAGAAGAGAAGAGAAGAGAAGAGAAGAGAAGAGAAGAGAAGAGAAGAGAAGAGAAGAGAAGAGAAGAGAAGAGGAGAAGAGAAGGAGAAGAAAAGGAAAAAAGGAGAAAAGAAGAAGAAAACCCCGCTGCCTGTATTTTTAACAGGAGCAGACTGTAGTCAAAGATTACAGGCACATGAATTATCTTTCTCCTCTGGTTCCTTATGAACTTTATTAATACCCATCTCCTTTGCTCTTTGAGCTGGCTGAGCATGTGCACTCTAAGCAGAATACAGACCCTAACCCCTGTCCCTGATAAGCACCTTGTCTCCAAAGATTTGGAGCCTTTGAAAAATACAAGTTTAACACCAGTTTGGGTTTTTGATACATACACATAATGGTTAAAATTGCACCAAAACTACAAACTCATTTTGAATTAGTGGCCATCATTGTCTTCTAGATCAAGTGTATCGTAGTTAGGACAAAAGAAAGATGACAAAAAAAATATGCTAAATGTATCTGCCATGCAGATATTGCTTAGCAAATCATACAATGGACTCGGAATGCAGCATCTGCAGTGACCCATCCGTTCCTGTACCTTGAGTTTGCTTCTTGTAAACACTGCTCTACCAGGAGTGTCCCTTTGGAACTTTGCAGGATGAGCAGTGGGCAGTGGAACAAGGACCTTTCCAGAAAGCCTCCCTTCTTAAGATGTACATGCAGCCCATTACAGGGTACTGTGCCCCCCTCCAAGGGCATTTGTGTTGCATAAGATCTTTCAACAGTTTTTAAACAGGAGGGGAAATGCAGTCTGCTTGTCAAACATCAACTGGATGCATATAAAATAGACTCAGGAATCTGCATAGTCACTGTATTTTATAAAGGATTTAGTTTCACATTCTCAATGGGGTCAGGAAGCAACATGAAACAGAAAACTCCTTCTGGGATCATGTCTTCTGCATTGAGGATTATCACACAGGCAAATAGTGGGTGACTCATGTATGCTGTTTTTTGACTCTGGGTTAAACTTGGAACATAAATTATGTCAATCTGCTGATATAAATCTTCCAGAAATCACAGTTGTCTTGAGTTATGTGGCACACTATTTTCCCTAACTGCAGGTATATTTGAATTCAAGTAGGCTGTCAAATAAATATTGAAAGGTGAAATGCACAGATGAAGGCAAAACACTGCCACTTAATGCTGATGTGATGGTCCTTTTTCATGTTGTAAGAGCCAGAAGATTGTCATGCAAATATATAAGGTATTTTGAGTAAAAATAAGGCATGCTACCATAAAGTGTCTTGGGCTGTGAATAAAGATCTCTCATTTGAAGAAGTTATGGTTTAAAAGTTTGAAATATTTTCCAGTTAAAGATTGTCTTTGTTTCCAGGCCAGGATTATACCTCTATTTTTCAGGATATTGCTTATGCCAGAAGAGGCATAAGAATTAGGAATCAATTAATTATTAATAAATTGTAATAATATTTGAAGACTGCAGAATATAGAAGGTATGTAATAAGAATTGTCTAGGAATAAGGATGAAGAAGAAATTGTTTAAAAATTAATTTTTTTGAGGCTGTTTCTTTTGTGCTTTTTGATCATAGGCTAAGTTACAGCCATCTGTCTGTTTCTGCATCTATCTAAATATGTGCCTGAATATATTTTTGGAGGTTATGTCTAATTTACTGGGCCAGAAGAAAGCCACCTCCACTCTAGATTCATTCACTTGTTAAAACTTCAGATAAAGAGGACAAGGTCATAGATATGACAGCTTGTAGAATAGGAACTGAATCACAGTTACTTTCCTATGCTGAGAAATGAAGGCACGAGTTTTTCTCTGTGATTCATTTCTTTCTTAATGCATTCAGTTCCATCTCTCATGCTTGAGAATATTTTTAAGCTATGCCTTTGTTTTAGATCTTCCTGAGCCCAACTTTTTGTTAGTGCCAAGAAAGCAAGAATAGGTTTAAAAATGCCACTTAAATTTTGAGTACCTTGCACTGAATTTCAGGTGTCCCAGGGGAGAATTCTCTCAACAGATTACTGAGACTAGAATCAGTCCAATCACAAATAAAATTTGATTTTTTAAAAATGAAGAATAGCTCATAATGAATAGCATTAAACAAGGATTTTTGAAATTTCAAGTTCCACTTTTCTTGTAGAATTTAATTGGTGGCCCAACTGTTGTCTTTGGTATAAAACAAGGATCAATTCAGTGTTTGGAAGTTGTTTAGTATTTAAAGCCTTTCACCACCATAGATGAAGTTCTGAAGTTAACATGTTGCAATCTTTTTC
The DNA here is from genome assembly GCF_903797595.1 of Erithacus rubecula. Taxonomy (NCBI): domain Eukaryota; kingdom Metazoa; phylum Chordata; class Aves; order Passeriformes; family Muscicapidae; genus Erithacus; species Erithacus rubecula. The sequence continues at coordinate 2,072,626 of NW_027635944.1, forward strand.
TTTGGTTTAATCATGTATATCAAACATATCTGAGATAAAAAAATAATTATCGAGATTAAAATTTCAGTTTTTTTGAAGCATGACATTTGGAAACCTTCATGGCTTAGGTATCCTAAACTAAAGAAATTATGTTTTCCATTAAAGCAAATGCTACCAGTAGCAAGCTAAAACCATAACTGACATTGCATCCAAAGTTCTTAGTGAGAGAGATGAATCAGAAGTGAGAATTTAATTAGTAAGGCATTCTTCCTGCACAGTTCCAGGCAGACCTCTGAGAATTAATAAAATTGTTTCTGGCTTCAGAAGAGGATACTATAAAGGACTGGGCACTAGAGGGTCACAGGACCTACAAGACCTACAATTAGGTGAATTTACAGTGCACATACAATTCATTGTGCTGTGCTATGTGAAACTTGTGCAACACAGTTGTTTGCAAAATCCACAGCTTAGTGGCAGCCAAGCCCACCAAAATGACACTATTTGACTGTGCTAAATATGCTTGGTTTCAGTGCCAAACCTCACAAAAGAAGAAGCTCCAAGAAAACATATTCCATGGTGTACATGGTTACTTTGCTGTATAATTTCAGATAATTTACCAGTGAGATTTAGGCATAAGCAGACCAACAGTTTTTAAAACTTCAGGGCTGGTAGAAGTACATGTTAAAATTAAGTAAGAGAATAATCAGTTTATCTGCAAAGCTCTTTGTTCACTCACTTCTACATAGCAGCTTCTTTTCTTGAAAGAAATCATAGCAACTGAATGTTAGATGCTATTTTTATTTTGCAAAATGTAGCATAATTATTTAGAACATTTGCTAAAAGAGCTCTTTCTAACCTAAGAAAAATATATTGCAGTACTGACATAATATCTGCAGATATCTCTCATTCTGAGTAGTTCTGCCTCTGTATATATTCAAAATAACATTAACCAGAGATATGAATGACTCACAGTTGGGATCCTGGGAGATAAAAGACTCAGAAACCTATCAAAGACCAGAAAATACTTAAAAAAATCATCCCATAACCTAACCCTTGTGAGGCTATTTGATATAGGATGTTATTCTGAGATGCCATCACCTTGCTCTGTAGCTGTTTTATGGTCCACATGCCAAAATAACAGTAATTTGGTTTTGATATTCATGGTCATGTAGTTCCTTGGAAATTATTATTGCTTTTATTTGCTACATTGGGGAGAGTGTCAAATCATGAGTGTTACCCCCCAGAACATTTAAATGCTAAAGGTGTGACCAGAGGTTCCTTTACTGTGGGTCAGTACACGGGAGAAATACCAATCAGATAGTCTCAAGAGGTAAAAATTACACACAACTTTACTGGCAAAATACAGAAAATCAAGGAACTTGGAGAAGGATTTAATGCAATATCCAATTCAACATAAAATTATTTTAAAAGCATTAACCTCATCCATTAAACCTAGAAACCTTTAAACTCAGTTTGATGCTTCATTACTCAAAATATTCCATGAAAAGAGAATTGGAAGAAGAAAGAGAGAAAGACAGGAAATATACAGAAAAACAAATATATATCTACAATTTCCTGGGTTCCAGTGGGGAAGAGGCACAAACTCCATGAGGTTGACAGGGTTAAGGCCATGTGTTTCCCTCTGGCCACTGTTTAAATCCCAGGGCCTCTGTGGACCCTCCTCCCAGGGGGTCACTTGGGCAATCAGAAGCTGGGTTAGGCAAGACTGCTAATGATTGACAGACACCGCAGGGCTGGAAGCCATACCCCCCTCCCCCAACACCCCAAAATGTCCAGATCCATCCATCCATCCATCCATCCATCCATCCATCCATCCATCCATCCATCCATCCATCCATCCATCCATCCATCCAGACACTGTGGCTGTTGCTTTGTGTGTTCAACCTTGGCCTGGATTCACTGCTTATATTTACAGTCTATGTATCACAGTGTGTGCTGCTACTTCCACATTTTATTCAGCAAAATAGAAATAGAGGTACAAATAAAAGCACCAAATGTGAAGTATAGCCAGAAGGTTTCAACAGAAATAACAGCAGGGCTACTTCATCTTTATAGCATTTGAGTCAGTGACATTGCAACTGACAAGATTTCTGCTTTGAGCATTTAATTTTGTAATTTAAAGTACAATTCAATACAACATAAAAGGGGGAATGTCCAATTCAGTCACACACATGGATCTAAAAATTTAAAGTGGTATGAACAGTACTGTACTTCATCCTATTTTTCATTCGAATATATTAGCTTGCATACCTGCTATCTGCATGTAAAAATAGTGGTACTCAGGCAATAATATATTTTGAGGATGTCTGAAAAATAACTAATACTTCATAATACAATATTTTAGTTGACAGAACATGATAAATAAAATTTTAAATTCCTGTAAATTTCATAACTTATACTGAAATTCAGAAACTGATCTAGGTATATGAGTGCAATTCCAAAATAATTCAGAAATAATGGAAAAATTTATTTGGTTGAGGAGCCTTTGTCCTCAACCTGTATATTATGATATTCAGCTTCATACATTAGATTATACCCTATATAAGGAGATATTAAATTAGATAGACCAGATGTGTGAATGAAGAAGTCAAAATTTTTGAATGATTTGGAATAGAGGACCATGACCTTCTTACTGTTATCTGTGTTTGTCTTCAGAATACAACATTTTGTCACAGTAACATTTGATCTCCCTGTGTGACCAGGTCTATGGTAATATAATATAATATAATGGTAATATAATTTTAAAAATCCTAATAACTGGATTTAATCCTTGATGCAGCTGGTATAAAATAAAATAAAATCCAGATTGCAGAGAGGCTATTTAGTGAATAGATTCAACTGATCTACTGTCTGACTGTGTGGCCCCTGTGTAACAGAATATCTGGACAGTGCAGGTGCCTGAGCTACAGGGGATAAATAAGTAAATATACAGGGGATAAATAAGAGGTGAATTGACTGTACCCACCAGCTACACCTACTTTGTGTCAGCTGCTCTGTCTGTGGGAGTTTGTTATTGAATTCCATCACTTTTCTGATATGGGAAGTAGGTATGGTCATGTTCAGTTTGATCCTAAAAGGGACACTCAGAAATACTTTGCAATTTGTAATATATTACTTTAAAGTATTGAATGAAAATGCTTGGGACTCTTTACCTTAGAAGATGTATGAGAAGAGACACTATGCAAATATACAATGCAATACATACTCTGGAGCACACAGATCCATGCATTTTCACTCTTTCTGCAGTGTGAGAGGGCACTCAATAATGCCAAAAGGTGGAAATTAAAGAATGATCAATTAAAAAAAAAATTTTCACACAAGTAATATAAAAAATGTGAAACCATATCACAGAGGCTATTGGAGGACAGGAAAGTAATAGGATTAAAAAAGAATTAGACATTTTTATGTATATCTGGGAGAGTCAGGCCTATAATTAAAGATACAAAGCATTTTGGAAGGGCTATTAAGCCTTGCATTTAATCCTTACACTATCCTCTATTAACAAATGTATTTCTACACAGACACTTGCAAGCAGAGATGCCTGTGTCTGATGGTACCCTGATGACACTAGAAATGAAACAGCTTCTTCCACTTCAGGCCAGTTAGAGCATCATGGAACCAAGGAAGGGAAACTGAACAGAGCTGCCAGCTTACAAAAAAAAAAAAAGGCAAAACTTAGAGATCTGACACTTTGGGTCTCCTTAGAGTGGTACCAAGACTCTGGGTCTGAATCACTTTGTTGGCATTGTTCCTGAGTGCTAGTGTTCCCCTTTCCAGTTGTATCTTTTCACAGACATCATTCCCATGACATTTGGCTTTAGCATCTGTGCAATGTAGTGTAAAAGCAGGGCTACCCCGAAATTTAAGAAAACATTCAATAGGCAAATTCTGGAGCTTCTGCTGTGTTATATTTACTTTTCTCTCTGATTGCTAGGAAATTTATTAATGCCCCTTTTGTATACTGCTGCAAAGGTCAAATAGCTGGTACAGAAAACACTACATTTTCAAAACCTGGCTTAAATTTCTCAAAAATGAAATTAATATTTAGTTGCTTCTGTTATTTACTCTCACTGGGCTTTTCCTGTAGTATTGTATAGACAAGAAATGTTTTTCTCTCTCCAGATTGTTACAGCCACTTGCCTGACAGCAAGGAGGAAATACAGTCCCAGAGACACGAAAATAAGCAATGTATAACTTGTTTTCTAGGTTTGATACCCTTTCCAGCTGACTATTCTAACTGTATAGAGGATGGGCACTCTGTTTCTCTGTAGGTGGTAAGGAATGATTATTTCTCTTTGCACCATCTGCATCTCATCACTCAACACAGGCAATGACTGACCTGAGACCAGGTTAAACCATGTTTTTTTCTGCAATCCTCACATAGTGGTGAATGTAGAAGGAAGGGACTTACTGTAGTGTTCAGTTGTTGGCTAAGGAGTCTAAGCAAGACAACTGACTTTAGAAAAGATAGAAGAGTGTTTCACCATGCTCTTTGACATGCCCAGCTCTCTATAGCACTTATAAAAAACTCTTGATTTTATTTGCAAAAACAGTTGGAAAAATTTGGATCTTATTTTCCCTATCCATCTCTGTCAATATCAAAAGGTCATAAAATTGTAAAGGTTGGAAAAGACCTTTCAGATCTTCAAGTCCTACCATGTGCTTCAGGCTTCTACATCTTGCTTGTAGTCAGCTGGAGGAACATGCTCACAGTAAATGTCCTCAGTTTTCTCTGTTACCAGACCAAACTTCTATTCATGGGTGCTAATTAAGACAGATTAGAATATCTTGATACTTTATTTAAGATAACACAAATATAAGATATGGTGGTCTAATTTCAATTTTTAAAGAGGCCTTTGCAGCTTGGTGAATATAATGAGGTATTTAGAAGACCATGGAAGAGATTTGTACCACATGTATGTGATATGTGGGGCTGATATGTAGTGGCAGTTCTTTAAACCTTAAGCTAACATGTAAACTCCCAAGCTTTAAATAATTTTCCTTTGAAATGGGGAGTTAAAAACTCTTAGTAAAGCAAGCACATGTAGCCTTCATATCAAAATCTAAATCAGAATTGCTTGGTCTGCAAAGAATCTTGTTTTGCACACCTGGGCTGTAACATACACTAAAGGCTCTATATGATTCACCTCACCTCCTCACATAACCTTGTATTTTTAAAATATTACCACTTAGCAAGAACAGAAAGATCACTTGTAAAGATAACAGGGAAAAAAGACAGAAACTAGAAAATGGCATTTTTTTTGCTTCAGGAGTAAACACGGGGTGGCTAAATCTGATTGTTTATCTCCAATTTTATAGCAGCTTTGCCATAGGCTTGTTTACAGATCTTCTCTCCTGCCATTGGCATGAGCCAAAAAGTCTCCATTTGAACAAGCATATGTCCTAGTAATGAGTCCTAGGGATTCCCAGTACAAGTAAAGTCTTAGCCCCTATAAATGGGACTAAATAACAAAAATGACTGATGGAAACCGTGAAAGATATTAAACAAAGACATAGGAATAGTATGAGCAATTTACTATATAGAAATTTATTATCCTTTTCCAGCTTAGAGTTAATGCTTTTTCTGCCTCAGAAAACTCTATTGATGTACAGTTCAGTTTGAGTAGACATGTACAATTATATGTGGTTTCTTCTTTGCATTCAGTAGCAAATTTTTTTGGCAACTAATGGAATCCTAATGCAAAGGTCACTTCCAGCCCAGTAATTATCAAGTGAAAAAATAACAGGATCTTATTTTTAAATTGATGGGAAATATCCAGGTAGATCACCTTTTATCATTAGAAGACTATGTTGTCATCTTATAGGTGATTGTTGTTCCTCATCTTCAAGTAAAAACAGCAGTTTTACCCAGCCTATAGCTCTTCTATGATCAGATCACAAAGTTGACAAAACAAGGGACAATTATTGTCATGTTGCAACTGTACCCAATGCTGCTGAGCTGTCCTGTCTTAGAACAACTTCAAGGTTGATGGTGCAACAGTAACAAATAAATAAGTGAAGATAGACCTGGTATCACCATTCTGCATTTAATTCTGTTTCTAATTACAGAAGCCACCACATGAGCTCAACTCCTGTACAATACAGTATTGTAGCAGCTTTGAGTGTGTGATGCATGTGGGTGGGTGAATACCAAAAATTCAGGATGCTCTTGATTCCAGTCCAGTTTATTTTCCTATGGCATCCTTTGCCAGTGGTACAGAAGCTGTCCTACCACTGGCAGCACCAGAGTTGGGAATACTCCATGTGCTGGTACTGTTGCATAAAAAAATTAAGGATTGAATAAAAAAAAAAAAAAAGTCAGGAAAGGGGATTTATACCCCTTGGCATTCCCTCCAATGGGTGACAAATTAGTTTAAAAAGAAGAGCCACGAGAAAAAAGATCAAAACCACCGACAGGCTGCAACTGACTGGAATTCAGCAAGGCTCAGGGGTAGGAATGAGATAGCTGTAAACTACCTTTGCTGCTCTCTTAATTTAGTGCTGATCTTGTTCCAGTTTAAATTGGAGAATCTTGACGGCTGCTCTGAGTTATAGGGTTTGCCAGCATTCTCAGGAGGTTTTCTTCTTTCTGCTGTTTGTGAAGTGAAAGTCACGCAAAGAAAGTACGTTGTGTCAATCACAGTCTGGGATTTCTTTGATGCTGGCATTTACTGAAAATTCTGTACTGTTTTAATATTTCACAGCTATCTTGTGACAGTGGCAATAGCAATTAAATTAAAGCACATAAAATGTTTTCTTTAGATGTACCTTATCAATCCCAGTCCTTTCATACATCTCTTAACAATTTTGCCATCGAAATGCCAAAGACATGATTAAATAAAGGTGGCTGCTAAAACTCTTTATGCTGGTGAATTTGATCCTGAGCACTCTATCTCTACTCAGCACAAATGCTAAGCAATTAATTCTTAGCCATGACTTATGCCATTGGCAATTAAAATAGGGTCGGGCACAAGAATTTTTGAGAAAAGAAAAATGCAATGTCTGGCAATGTGTCACCACATTGCACTGCTTTTAATCCAGTAAAAACAGGAGCTATATAATTCAAATGGATGAAGAAGGGAAGGAACAACAGACATGAAGGTAAAGGCTGATCATCACACTCTTCTGTTGACTTCTGTATTAATTTTTTTCTGATAACTTTCAGTCTGCCTACTCATTGCCCTGCAACACATACAGTACTAATTTGATTATCATTGGCACATGCAGATGAAATACAGCTTTCCCTTTGCTTGTTTAATCCTGTGCCTCATTTTAGCAGTGAAATCAGTTCATTATCCAGTTTCAGGATTATACTGTAATTCAAAAAATCATTTAAGCATTCAGAAGGGTCCTAAAACCTCTGTGGTTTTAGGTGCATTCAAAAGGCAGTGATTTTGGTGTGGCTTAAATATGTGGCTCAGTGTGTGTCAATATCAAGGATACTGTCAGGAGGGGGCTAGGATCCAAATGTCATAGATTTGATGCTGCAGTTTGAGTAGATATGCACCAGGATATCCTCTTTCAATTGTAGATTCTCAGCTTCCAGGAGCAAGGAAGCTGTGTTGTCTGACTGTTGGCATGAAAATTGAATTAGAGAATTTATCTTTGATGCTACTGGTAATTCCCAGATCTAAAATTTTGTTTGTTTTTTTTTTTTTTTTCCCTTCAAGATATGGATTTTGTTAAATCACAGGAAACATTGGTTTTTAATTATTCCACAGGATTGTTTGTGGAGACAGGTTGATATGGGAATCACATCCTTGTTTGTATGGTTGTTTTCTTTCAGAGATGAAAACCACAAACTTAATTCACCAAACCCTTGTGAAAGACTCTAAGACAGTCAGTCTTCTGGAATTTCTGCTTATGTTTCTTAAGGAAATAATTATCCTTTACACTTACATAGCACCATACATGTGAGGAAAAAAGAAAAGGCAAAGAAAAGCAGATTCTGAGATTTTGACAGAAGAAACCAGAGGAATTCTCATGGGGTTCTGAGAGTTGCTGAGCAGGAATAGAAAATAAAAAGAGTGAGAAGATATTTTTTCAGGTTCTGCATCTTAGCGAAAATAGAAGTTCTCTGGGGGCCTTCTCTGAAACTTGTCACAAAACTGAGATCTAGCCATCCTAGGCTAATGACAGTCATCAATGAAAGTTGATTTTCTTTCAACTGGCAGGTTGAAGAAATAGCTAAAAGCAAGAGTGGAAAGATGTCTTATTTTTTATTTTCAGATTCTTGGTTTGCTGTTACCTGATGATGATAATTTTGCAGAAAGTATTGAATTGATACTATATAAGAGAGTTTGCAGAGGTGACCAGTCTGTCATGATTATGATAGTTCCAGGCAAATCTATGAGATTGAACAAAGAAATAATAATTTTTAGGATTCCCACTTAGACAGTAAAGAAACTCATAGCTTCCTGGACATTCTACCTCTCTTTTGATCCTATTACAAACATAATTTCTACATTGACATAACATAAGAAATTTTTCGTAAAATTTCTAAGTATAATTTCAGGACCCAGTTAATACCTCAGCTTTTACAATAAAAATAATTAAAACAATTGGCATTGGAAAATTGGTACCTCATTATTTCCAAACACCTCTGTTTGTGCATGCTAAAATGAGTTTCAGATTTTTTAAACTTAGTGATTGTTATCATAAGTATAAAAAATTACTTTCCTTATTCAATTATCACTCAAAAATTTTATCATTCCTAGAAGTATTCTAACTCCACTCATTTTTAACAGCTTTCACAATGCAGAACAGTTTGATAAATAAGTAAAATGAGCAATTGAAAACTGAACATTACTCTGAACTACCTGATTGTAAAGCAATATTTGTGTACAAATGTGTATTTAATTTAAAAATATTGTCCTACAGTCACATTTACTGTCATATAATGGTTAAATTAACACCCTAAGTTTTGTTTATGAGACAATTTAAAAAAATGAAGTTAAAAGGAATTGATACACTATTTCAGCTATTCTACGACTGGCTGTATACACTACAAAACATATGATGCCTTAAAAATAATCTGCAAAATACAAAATATATACTATAATATGATTCTTCCAGGGTTAGCACTGCCCTGACTGATATAGAGCTAAACCAAGATGTGAAATCAGACTGTAGGTTTGGGTTCAGAGCTTTCCAAGAATGAGAAAGTTTGTGTTTGGGATGTCAGCATCCATATCCAGTGCCACTAAGGAGGACTTTGATCTGTGCTGTCTACCTGATGTGGCTTGAATTCTCTCTAGCACACCACTTTTAGGGATCCTGGGTTATCAGGATGAACACACTGCTCTGAATAAGTAATCTTTGATATGCTTTGATGAATTATCCCTTCTTTTTTTTTGGTTTGAACACAAAAGTGTGTGAGACTTGAGTGAGAACCTCCAGGATCAGGCATGTGCACCTTCATTCTACAACACTGGAAGAAAGCACTGATGCAGATCACCAGTGAGAGGTAAGCCATGCTCTCCTCAAAAGCCTTCTAAATGCCCACCATTGCTTTGCTGTCTTTTTTCATTTTTGCTGTTTTAGCAAACTGTCCCTCTTAATTACTTTTTTTCTTTTCCTGACACCAAACTCAACCACCAGCAAGAGCAGATTATCAGTCAGCCAAGGGAATTGGCTTTCTGCTCCACTGAAGTGCCTAACTGTCTTCTCACCCATTTCTGCTGGGCTTTTTTGGCCTCTGGAGGTGTGAGCTGTCATGGGACAGAGTGGCTGACATGATCATAGGTTTTACTGATGGTCTGTTGGAGAGAACCAAACAAGTTTTCACACATACTACATCATGCTGGTCTGTGTAAGAAATAGAGGGTCATTTACCCCTCCACCACTGTTGTCTCTTCTGGCTTCTTTGCTCCTGGTTCCTATCCTTTGATGCACTCAGATCCTCAGCCTGCTTATGTGCATGTCTTTGTTTCTTTCCATGTTTAACCTCATTGTATGATGGCATTTTCCTGTGTAGAAGGGCATAAATGTTGATGCACAGGTCACTACTGTGCCACCAAAAAATGCAGATCTCATCGTGCCTGTCCTTTTGCCCCATATATAAATGAGCTAGTGCTTTGAGAACTGCCATAGCAAAATGGGTTTTGTTGATCTCTGAACTTTATCTTAATATAAATAATGTCCTTTTGAGTATGGAAACCCAGATGAAATTCTGAGGGCCCTGGATACTTAGGACTCCAAATAGCAATTGCAGACAGAGCATTATGGCAAATAGCAGTGATTAACAACAATAGTACAATAATACTCATTCCTTTTTTTACCCTTTCCCCCCCTACTCCTTAGAGCACTGTAGGTGCAGAAGCTTCACAGTGTCAGCAGTACACTGCTCTTACCTGCCCATGATTTGGTTGTGAAAATCAGGACAAATTACAGCTCTGACATCACCAGCTCCCTGAGTCATAGGAGTTAAGGAGAACTTTGTGACACAGGCATGTTGGAGAGAGGGCCAAGTGTGGTGAGGAAATGCTGAAACAATAGCACGCTGGATTATGCACTAGTATGCTCTGATTTAGGGATGATAAACCCAAGCTTCTTTTCCTGTCCAAATGAGTCTGAAACATGGCCAATGATCCTAATGGCCAATGAACTGAGCTTCAAAAGGGCAATGAGGTGTTTTAAGGGCAGGCAGTGTCTCCTTTCCCTGGCTCTGAGCATGAGCCCTTCACCTCTGTGACTGTCAGACAGATGCTTCCTGGGCTTTCTCAGTTCCCATGAATTGGTGGAATACTGTTAAGCCTCTTCACATCTTCCTGTCATTTCTGCATATCTCTTTCACCTCACCAGATGTGGTGTTTCAAAACCTGGTGTTTCAGAACTGGAAGTGTTACGTCAGCATTATTTCACCAACACTTCAGCATCATTGTTGGAGCTCATTTCATAGGTTTGGGTGTTTCTGGAATTACTATGTGCAATGCAGAAGTTGTAGAAAGGATTCAGGTGTGCAATCTGAATAGCAAGGATCACAGAAGACCTTCAGATGCACATATCTTAAAGGAACCAGGAAAATAATTTTCCAATGTTGGAACGTTCACATTATTGTTGTACTGAGGTCTTAAGGCTGCATGACCTGAGGACTTCTGATTAGTGACATTGATTGCAAAAGCACTAAAATCATCTGTTCTCTGGATCATAGGAAGAGCTTCTATGGTTTGACTCTCAGAGCTAGGAAAGAGAAGTCAAATTTTCTGAAGCTGTTGATTTCTGTTAGTTTTATAAAGGTAAACCTACCCAAGACTCTTGTGCAAACTCCAAACCACACAGAGGTACTCTTTTCCTCAGTTACAATCAACTGTTCAGGGCATGTTTAAAAGAGGGTTATTTTACTTCCCATCACAGATGTAATAGATAGCCAGTGCATTCACCAAGATCTGAACCCTCTCTACCATGAATTCATGAGCATGAGACACCTTTGAAAGAAATACTGCCTGCTAGCAAGGGCCAACCAGAAAAAGGCATTTCTCAGGTATTGGACCAAAGACAAGAAAAATAGAACAGATTCCCTTTAAAAACTTGTCTGGAAATGAGCCAGATTTTTTATATGAGTATGTATCTACAGAACCCAAAGGTGAAATGAAATTTTGAGGTACCTGGAACAGAAGAAAAAAAAATAGAAAAATTGATTTAAAAAAATAAATAAAGAAAATTACACTAAAATATCTTTCAAAAGCTGGATGAGTCCCTGACATAAAGAACTGAATTAGTTAAAACAAATAATCTGATAAATAATGCAATGATGGTACCCCAAGTTTATTTGTTTATCAGATTTCTGTTGTAAATTATCATTCTTCTCCTTATACTTCAGCAAACCCTTCTCAATCTTTTAAGCAATTTCTCTCAGCTAATGAGTGACCTTCCTGCATTTTTCTGTGGCCCAGTATTTCCTCATATTTCTGCCACAAGTTTTCAGAGACAGAGAAGCTATTTCCTCCTTTGGAAATATTCAGGTTCCTTTCTCACTTTTAGAACTTTATTTTTAAAAACAAAATTTTGATGATTTCAGGTCAGCAACAGTGAGTCTTTGAATGGCAAATTCAACAGGCAGAACTGTAAAAATGATGCATTTGACAAGAAAATCCATAAATTGCTATTTTAAATGTACATATACTTAATAGTAACAACAACAAGAACAACAACAATATATGAATTATTAAACATTGTGACATGTTTTTATCTGCATGGCTAGTTGCTTTTGCACTGTTTGCATGCTGCTTTTATTAACATTGGAACAACAGTCCAGAGTTATAAGGGAGTTGATGGTTCCAGCCCTTTCTGCCTGCACAAACCACAGGGTGGTTTTTACAGATGATGATGTGACCACACCCTGCCAGAGAATCTAATATTCTTTTATTTCTTTTCTTTGGGGTGACCATTGTCTCCAGCAGGTTCTGCACAGAATGAGTCATTAATTAAACCTGAATTCTTTGCTGGTGGCCTATTGCAGGGCCGTGGTCTATTCCTGCTTGTTCTACTCCTGCAAACAATATTTTGGGGGATTTCAGGCAATGTTATTTTTGTGATTTCACATTTTCTTCACTTTTCCTTCTGCCACAAGTATTCCTCTAAGAGACAGAAAGGGAAAGGCTCAGTTAAGAAAAACACAGCCACCTCCAAAGTGCTAAAACTGCAATAAACCCATCATCTCTAACAACAGCGGCATGAAAAGATAAAACCCAGTCTGCCAAGAATGTAGTAACCACCCATTCACTTTTAAATGCTCTCCACACTTCAATGCACAGACCTAATTACTTTTCTGCATTCCCAAATCCACTTTGCAGGGCTGCAATCAGAAACCTGGTGTTAAAATATTTTAGACTCTAAGGATCAAGACTAATTATGGGCCTAAGCTGCACCTCTTGGTTTCCTTACGAAGCAGTCTGCCCCCTCCCCCATCCACTCCACCCCCTTCCCTTTTTTTGGGATGTTTAAAAGCATGCTCCACTAGAAGAAAAGCTGTCCAGTCTCAGCCGGGGGTGAAGTAAAGAGAGAATAAAACAAAAAGCTACTCAGTCCAATTCAGTAAGCTTCAATGAAGCTGGTATATTTAATGTGGGCCCAGGGTTTGCCTACAGAATTGTGACAGAATGCAATATTCTCAACAAAAAAAGATGTGTTTAAAGTCGGGCAAGGCCCCATAAGGCTGTTGTTGGTGTTTAAGCAGTACACCGAGGTATTTAGCTCTAAGGGTTTCTAAACATTCCAGCTGAGAATAAAACCACAGCTTTACAGTAGCTTCTTAAAGGTTTGGGGGGCTGGGAATGTTCCCTCCCCCTTGCATTGAAAAGTCAATAAACAGTAGGAAAGATCATGTCATAACAAGGATGAAGCCACCTATTACAGGGTATAGTGATGGCTAATGGTGCTATCAGAAGGACTAATCCCATATATTAAATGCTGTAATTATTATAATAAAATTATGGTTATTATAATGTCTAGGCATGGGGCATTTTTCATTTTGTGTAGCATGAATCCCTTGCTGACCATCCACCCTTCCTAAGGCTGGCCCTTGCTGAAATGCAGAACTCTTAGATAATGACATCAGCATCACAGGTAACAGCCAGCACTCCAAGCATGTTTTCTGTTACATGTATTTTATATTTCCTGGCATTTACCAAGCTGCTTTAGGTCATTTTGTCTGGAGCTGCAGTCCTAAATACTTTAATTTGTGATGAACCATTATGTGCAAATTTGACACAAGTGTTTTTCCTCCATGGAATACTTTTAGATCCACTTACTAAATAACAGTAATAATGCCATCATCATCATCATCATCATCATCAAACAACAACAGTAATAATAAATGGAGACTATTTACTCATTGCAATATTAGTGGTGAACCACTTTCAAGGACCTTTGTGGCAAAAACACCAAGGAAATATTTTGTTCTGTGATGTCTCTCTCTCTTATCTTTGCACAATTTAGGATAGGCTCAGATTATTGCAAATCACATGGGCACATAAATGTTTTAAACCCTGGTCCAGTTTAGGACAATCAAAATTAAATAGTCGGCCTCAGCTGCTGATACAAGGGAAAGGATTGAAACAAAAGGACGTTGAGAGTCAATAGCTCACATGAAGGTTTAAGAAAAATAATAAGGGAATTACCAGAGACTATGCACATTGGTTTACAACTATCACTTAACCTTCCTTGTTAGATAGGTAATTTAGTCCACTGAGTAGCATCAAATACAAGAGCAAAAGGTGACCAAAACAATAATTATTGTCACAGAACTCAAAGGCTTAAACTCATAATTCCTAGGAAATAAAAACAGAGTTCTTTTCATAGTATATGCTTCATCTAAAGACTGCAATAAGAACTAGGCCCTAGCTGTGACCCTTTACACTTCAAGGTGAAAAAGTAGGTTAAAGGAAGTAATGGCAATAATCACAGGGCTTTTCTACATAAAACAGCCTCTGAGTGGAGGTCAAAGATCAAACACTTGGGGCACTACCTGCGTCACACAAAGATCTCTTCTACAATAGAAATGCAGTACAAGACTGGCAGAAAACAGCAAGAAGACTAATCAATTCTAAAATTATTAGGAAAAAAAGAGACAAAAAAGAAACAAAAAAGTCTTTGAAGATTTGAAAAGTCTGAATGAGATTAAAAAAAGTGTGGCCATTCTCTTCTCAAATTTTTGGAAAAATAAGTCTGAGGATTTCCTGCCTTTCACAGAGAGATTCTACCATGAATGAATGTTAAATATTTCCATTTCATCTTCACCCCCAACTACCAGCTGCATTCTTTTGCATTATCTGAAAGGGTCCTCACATTCCTTTTTGTACAAGTTTGGACATTTTTACAGAGAAACAAAGATGATATTCTCTCAGTGTTCTATTATTACTTTTTGATTATTGTTAAGCTTTTGGATGATTTTGACACCATAGTGAGTAAGATCCCCTCTCTGAACTCGTGTGAGTTATAGGAAAAGGTTTAACATTAAGAATCATCAAATGAAACACACTCCTTCACTTTGGCTGTTTGAGAGTTCAAAGGTAGATCCCACAATTGCAGTCAAGAGCTCTTGGACTTGCTGCATAACCTGGGGGATTTTTCAAGGATTTCACAATAAAGATATTCCTTAATTTTGACTTCAGAAGATTCAGAGGTGAATCCGGTTGCCGAATTAAAAAAAAATTCTTTATTTTACAACCAGTTTTAAGGCAATATTTTAGCATTCCAACACCACCCTGTTGACTTTACCAGTTGAGTAAAGACTTTCTGCCTTTCTTAAGGCTGGGTATATATAAAGATTTTGTTGGAATCAGATCACACTGCTCAGCAGTGAGCAGGATTCAGTGCCAGCAAAGCAGAGGGAACTTCTTCATGAACGCTCTGCACTCATGCACAATGAGGTTACTTGCCTGCCTCGTTTTTTTTTGCCTTTGGTCTTTGAGTTACACTGTCTAGGTATGTATTCATCCCCCCCAACAAACCTTGAGACAGAATGGTGATTTTATCTGCTCTACAAGCTGTGTGATGGACCCCTAATTAATCTTTAAGTTTTGCTATGAGATATAAAACTGATATGTAAAGAAATTCAAACAGCATGCTCAAGGTCAGAGAACTGGCTGTGTGTTTTTTCTGAAGAGGTTACCACAAATATAATATTTAAGACATCACAATGAAAAATTGCAAATTACATGTAGCATGTAGCATTAATTGAGTGAATTCTCAATAAATAGCAGAATGTAAAATGCAATTAATACATGATTAATAATTTATTAAACAATTAATTGCCAATCAATCATTAATTATTAGTACTTTCTGACACCAGAGTGTGGCGCTATTTTATGGGAAACTTTAAAATTTAGACAGGTACAATTAATGCTTCCTAATCTCTAAAATGAAACAAAACAATAGGTGTATGCTGTACACATTTTTATTTTTTTTTCCTTCAGTGGTAGTAGTGACAAAGGACTTCTTTCATTCTTTGCTGCAAGTATGGAGCAGTCAAGAACTCCTTGGATGTCTGGACATTTTATATCATATAATCTAATAATTCACTATAGCATCAGGTCACAGAAGGCTGATTCATCTATCTGACACATTCAGATATCTATAAGATACATGCTAACCCTTATGCATGTATTGTGCAGAGCACATTCTATAAAAACTGGAGGAAAATATGACTTGACTTTTCTTCTAATGGATCAGAGACATTGCAGGGGTGGAAAGCAGAAACATAGGCATATTGTTCCTCTAATAATTTTTATATTGAATGCTGAGCTGCCTCCCCAAGTTTTTAAGATAGACTAAGAGGATCTGAGACATGAAAATGCATTATTTTGATCATATTTTTGCAATATTGCTGTCTAAATTTTCTTCATTTACAGGTCTTAAATCATCCTCTAATGTATGTCACCACAGATATATCCCTCATTTTTAAATGCCTTTAATATGTTTTAGTCAAATATTTGCTTTCATTGTCAGATATCGAAATTCACTTCCCTGTGATGTTGTTTCAATTAGCAATTATTATCTGATTGACTTCTTGGAAAAAACCATTGACCTCAATACTCACTGTGTTAGAAGGTGTAATGATGACTACATTGGCCTAATATTTAAGATCTTGGTCAACTAGCAGAAGGTCACTGAGGCTTATACTATTGATGTGATCTGCCTGAGCATGAAGTTAAAATTATAGTTGCACAATGAAGGTGGTGTTTTGAGTTGCAATGTTTGCAATTAGCCACAATGTGACCTTCCTGTTTCATCCCTTAAAAGAGGAGTTACGTTATTGATTATTATTCCTGGCATTGCTGTAGTTTATTAGTTTTGTCAGGTTTATTTTATATTTAGTTATTTGTCACATGAGGATTATGTGGCAAGTCATGGAGTATGTGCCACACATTTTTTATTGCAGCAGATGTTCCTGAAATAGATGTAAGCATCTCTGCAAAAAAGCAGCCCCTCTGTGCCAGATTCCAGCTTGTGCTAATGTGAGAACCCAGTAGGCTGAGAGAAAGAGTATAAAGAACCTTTATCCATTGCTGCTGCAATGACAGTTTCTGAGTTTTGAAAATGCACTAGAGATTGCAGTGAGCTGCAAAGAGAACAGGGGCAGCTGGGGCCAAAATCTTGGGTTTGCTCCTCTCTCTGCCTGGCTATACTTCAAAGCACAACTGGTGCCACTTATTAGTGCAATGCAATCCCTTCCTGAATGTAACACAATGTTATTAAAAATAATATATATACACAATATACTATATATAGTATAAAGTATTTTTGTCCCATATGTGCCTAATCTTCAACAAGTGGCTGTATTTCCCCCCCTCCCCAGACTGACTCTCTTGGGATGTTTTGAAAGTATCTAGCTCTGTGAACTCTCATATTCTTCTACCATATTTCATTCTGTTATTCTCCTGCAGCCTGCAAGGTCATGAAAATCTTTCAAAACTGTCTTCTATTTTCCCTCTGTATTGAAGATGCCACCAAAGCATAGGTAGTCAGCACATATCTTTTTTTTTTTTCCTCTCAACTTAAATGAGAGATTTAGGTAATTTTGTTCCAGAGAAATAACCTTGGGAAATTTCAGTAACAACTTTTCCCCAAATTAATAATTTACTTCAAACCATTTTAGTATCTGAACTCAACAGAGATCAGTTTTTCTAGCATACCAGTCCCTGCCCTTCCAGCTTCACCAATGATTTTTATATGTCACACTATATTTTATTGAAGCCTTGTTAGTGATTTGTCTCATTTTTTAATACAAGGGAGTCAGCTGTCTTTTCCAAAAGATCTGTCTGACATGAGCTTCTTTTGGTTACTCCAACTGCTCACTTTTTCATCCATGTATACCTGTTTTCCACATGATAGATTAAGAATCTAAAATCTGTTCTGATGTTTATGTGAAAATATAAACAAGGCTGCTTGATGAAGCAGTACTTTAGGACTGACCAGGGATAATCTAGTTTGCTGGGGGCACTAGTAGAACTGGTAGGGCTGGTAGTTCAGTGGGCTTTGCTATGACCATTTCTGACTGGGGAGATGGAAAAACTAGTAAAAAGTTCAGGAGAAATTTTAGAGATGAAATCAAACTCATGACCCATATAATTCATTTGCCCCCCAAGTCCTGTAAGTGAGAGCAGAAGCACAGACTTTTCTAATTTTATATTCAGCTGTGCTCCCCTGGTTTTCAAATTCTGCTACCTCAGTGTGTACCAGCTTGCTGGCAGGTTTTCAACATCTTCTGGGAAATGCTGTCTTTTCCTGCAATGATTTGAAAGTACTGTCCAGTAGGACATGTTGCTATTTTTAGGATATTTTTAGCCACAGAAGACTTGAGAAATTTGGACCAACAATGTAACTTTGTGGGCCTGTCTGGAAATACCGAGCACCCCGAATCAAACCACTGCTGTCAATAAATCAGGGTGTGTTTTAGAAGAGTTAGGAGATAAACAGCTGCCTTAAACTCCCACATACCATCCATACTTAAGCTTTTTTGGGAATCAGAGCTGATGTTGGACAAATTATTATTTCATGACAGGCTGAAAAGAAAATGCAAGTGAATGCAAAATATAACCTAAGAGGAGTAAACAGAGCAGGATGCAATATAGGGTAACTGTGGCATAAGATGTTTCACCAAGAGTTGGGCAATGGATCAGAAGAGTTTTCTCTAACCAATTACTTCTGTAGAGCATTTGTGAGTTTAAAATTTTTTAAAATAGGCAACTGGAGAAGCAGTAGTAGCCCATGTGTATGTACAGCAGACTCCCTGAGAGTCAACAATAAATTATTCAAAAAGACAGCATTCCTACCAGAGACCTCACAAGTTACACTTGCAATATTACTAATCTCAGCAGCAAAGGATGATATCTTTAGGGTAGAAATTCTGCCAGTGAGAAGTACAAACTAATGAGGTAATAGGCCATGTGTTGTGTGACAAACAAGCTCAGGTTGGAAGGCAGCAGAGACACAATCCCATTTGGCAGCATGGGAGGCAGAGAAATTACATTCCTCCTGTTGTCACTTGAGTTTTTTTGCATTATTTTACTTGTGTTTGCTAGGATGCACAGAAGCCTATGCCAAGTAAGACAAATAGGTGTTTTCTAAACTGAACTGTAGCATTTTCTAATGAGTTTGTTAAGGATTTGGTGCTAGCTCTTCAGTCATTGCTTAAGAGTACAGTGTGTTTATTTTTGACTGCTAAATTATCCATGTTCCAGTGCATCTACCCCTGGCTAATGATATTTTTCTTTTGTCTTTGGATCAACAAGTTCCAGGCAGATGCTTCAGGTACATGTGCATATAATTTTGCAAAGATTTGGTATGCCATGAATAAAGAGCCATCCTTGCAAATGCCTTCCCTCTACAAGCTCTGTGAGAGAAAACTTTCAAACTACATTCGGAAAAATAATAAAATTCACCTTTTTAATCTCATTTGGACACTGATATGTTGGGATTCAATATCAATTGCAGTTGCTCAGCAGCTCTGAAAAAGCAGGTAAATTATGGAGCATTGAATTATTGGAATTGCAAAAGCTCCAATGAGATACTTGTAGACTTCTTGTGGAGCCAGCTACAAAGCAATTGTTATTATGAAACCTTAAATATAAAGGGATATTGTGCTAAACACAATGAAGGCAGCAGATCAGAAGAAATCTCCTCTGGAATGGAATGCCCCATGAAATTTGCCACATCTGGGCCCTGGTGTATATTGTCTTTGAGAACTGAGGGCCACTGTCTGCAAGGTGCTGTCACTTGTAACTCTGAGACACTTCAGAAGTTTACAGGAACCATGTTAAGTGACCCAGTGTGTTCCAGTGAGTCACTATAACAAAAGGTAAAACTCTTCCCAAGATCACGCATACTACCATTCTAAGTTCCTTTGGAATTACATGGAGCCAGATCTTTCCAAATTTGGTTAGAAAGCAACAATATTTTTTCTAAAGCAGGTCTGCCCGTCCAGACAGAAAAGAAATTCACCACTACATGCCACACTATTTTCTAATTTCAAGACATATGCAGTCCTCTATTTTGCTTCTTAGCCATGTCAGGCTGCAGCACCAAGCAACCTCATGGAAATACAGAAATCCCATGCCATCATTAGGATGTTCAAAGTCAGTCCTGAGATAAACTGTTCTCCTATGAGCTCAGAAAGTCCTAGACCTAGAAGAGCCTGGCCAAAACCTAACTCTTCCTCTGCTAACATGAGAGTGCTCAAGGGTAAATTGCTGTGACACATAATTCCGAGTCATCTTTGCTGATCTGGTGTTCAAAGGGTTTCCTGCCATAATGCATGAGGATGCCCCTTGTCTCCACTGACATGGGCTGAAAGCAGCAGCAGCATGTCCATAACCTCAGAGTGACTCTTTTCCCAGCCAGTGACTTATGGGTGATGTGCTGAGCTCATGGGAAGGTGCTGAAGGACCTAGGCACTCACTCAGCCTGGATTGGAAAGGGTGATGGAGTTCTGCACTCTGCAACTGTTTTTTCCCTTAATTTTTGTTGTTGTTGTCATTTGAGTAATTACTCACGTCTGATAGTGGACAGGACAAAGAGCACTGGCCTTTAATGGCATTCATTTGTGAAGGAAATGGTGGTGCAAGAAGGATACACTGGTGTTGGGACAGTGCATTCCAACACAGGCTGGCAGCTGTGTGCACAGTGGCCTCGTCAGCCTTTCCATTTTCACACAATTTTTTTGGCTGATTTTCAAGAAGGGGGAGTATCACAAGTCTCATGTTTGGGTTTTAAAAACAAACTTGCTCACCTGCATACTGGGGCCATTTGCAGAACAAGCACCAATCTCCTGTACTTCATGTGCAGGGTTTCCTGCAAGGTAATTCTCATGCTGGGATGAGCTATCTAGCCCAAGATGCTATACCTGTTTCATTCCTAACAAATTGGCCTCTGCCTACTGAATACTGTCTGACTTGACTTATTATACTTTCTCCATAAGCAGAAAAACTCATATTATCACTAGGACAAAGGTGAACTGCCTGGAGACAAAGTTAGAATGAATTTTTTGCAGTCCCACTGCACCAGGCAATTAAACTACTTTGTCCCAGGGAGAGAACACCTGTAATGGTAATATGCTTATAAGGACAGAGCAGATTCTCTCTGCAATTCTGGTCCAGGTGAATGCATAAAATCGGGTAAACCAGTGTAAAGTGTTTTTTTTAATTTTTTATTTCTCCTACCTTTTATTCACAATTAACATGATCACCCAGATGAAGAAGAGGTATGGAACACCACTGAGGTGCTCTGGAGATGATGCTCCCCATGTCCATTAGTCTCTAAGGAGTCATATATGCATAGCATGATGTAATACATGCAAAAACATGCAGGTATTGAAATTCACATACAGCAGTGTGTTTTGTGGGAAGAGTAAGGCGGGAAGAAATAAAAAAAAATATGCTTGTTTATGACTTCTGGTCCAGAACAACATCCAGACATTTCTTGTCAGCGTCAGTTTTCATTTAAAGAGTTGCTTTGTATTTATAGTTTTCTTAATCCCTAAAGTAAAAGAGGGTAATCTTAATTTAAAACCAAGAAACAATTAAAATTCCCAATTACAATGAAAATCTACAGAGCTAAATCTACAGAGCAACTGCTCTAGCTTTGTTTATTGCACATATAAATAAACATACTTCAATTAACATGTTAGTGCCTATGATCTCTTCCCAGATTAAGGTTGCCTCCAGACTGCTTGGTTTGGCTACTGTAAATATGACATGAACTCCTCCCAGGAAAATGTACTTTACATGCTGTTTTTGAAGTAAATTGTTTTCTCCTCATATACCTACACAACTGTCACAGGGAATTGCACTGCAGATTTAGTGATGTTAAGTGTCAATTGTAATTTGGTGACAACCATTTTATTGGCTGTGCATATTGCTCTGCAAGGACCTGCTTCTCAGTATGGAGGCCACCGTGTCATTAAAACCCACTGATCCTTCACTGATGGCATAATTTGACTGGCAGAGAGAGGAACAGTGAGGGGCTTGTTTCCACCTGTGTGGAATCTGCTGTGTGTCAGAGATGAATTTGCCTTCAAATTAGAAACAGCATAGCAGACTGGTGCCTGTGATTTTGCTTGATTTCTTTTAAGGAGTTTTACTAGAATGGAACAGCTGATGCAAATCTGTTTAAATATGCCAGACATATACACTGTGCAACCTCTAAACTTTTCAGATATTTTTATCAGTGAAATACTTTCTGCTTTTTTTTTTTTCCCTGTGTTTTTTCTCTCCCCTGCCCCTGCTTTTATGCTCTCATTTGACCATCCTTTGGTCTGCAAATCTCCCTTTGCAGTAGGCTCAGAATATTAAATTTTTGCGTTAAAAAAGGGGAAAAAATGTGTTAACATAAAATCCATGTTTCAACAGATAAAATAAGTCATGCAAACTGTGTAAAATTTAGAGTAAGAACAGAACCATAAATACATTTTGAAAATTTTATGAACTGACAATTCAAGTTATGTATTTTATGCTAATACACAAAATGGTAACTTTTGGAAAACTCTGGTTCACATATACAGAGTAGAAAAACTGAAGATATTATATATGTGCTATTTATTTTTCACATGTATATGTTTATATATACATTACGTACTTATTCAGAGAAAGAGGAAATAGATTCTGAGGCTTCCTTAGCAGATTTAAATCAATATAGCTGCCTTTCCATTGCCAGTATTTAATATTTTTTTTCAGCATGGCACTACAAGGAACAAAGCAGACTATCTTAAAAGGTACTTAAAAGAAGGTGTCCCTAGTAATTTCATCTCATTTCACATATATTTGGCAGCTTTTCTTAGACATTTGATTTCACTCAAAATTCTGCCAATGCTCACTTATTAGAATTGTCCTTATGATAAGCTGTGCTTTCTTCTTTAGATTAATTTTATTAATTTTAGATGTAGAAGAGAGTCTTTTTTTTAAGGACAAATGACACTCGTCAATATATACTTGTGTCCATCTCTTGTTTTTCCCACAGTGCTTATTCTACCTTTCTTCTTTGAAAAATCTTTATTGAGTAAACAGCATAAATTATTCACTAAATTGTCTGGTGGCATCAATAATACTCTACCAGACATGCTACTTATGACAAATACTCTGTGTAAGAGAAACATACCACTGAAGGTTTTGCCAGAAGCTCTAAACATTTCAACCTGCTCAATTTTGTTACTGGAAGGAAGCACTCTTTGTTGCTGTTTGTTCCAAAGCTTTGGGGAAGTGTTAATTTTCCCCATGAGAGGAGAGAGCCATTTTTACCCACTCCAAAAAGAGGAAGGTGCCAGCAAAAGAGCACTTACCTGAAGAAAAAATTCTTGCTCTTGAAAGCTTATCTTATAGGAAAACTTGAATGTTTTAAATGTTTCCTATATGATGAACTGTTGAGACTTGTACACTGTTCATTTTGAAAGCACAAACAACATGTATAAAAACATATTTTTTACGGGACAAAAGTTTTTTTAATAATTGGGAAAAAATACAAAAGAAACTTCCCACCCTGAAGTATCACCCTCCTGTTTTGCTGTGCTTTTAAAATAAGTCTGATTCTTGGCAACAATTGCCTTAATCTAATTTAGAATCACGATTTTATACATCTTGTGAGAGTTGAATAACTGCTTTATTCAGAAACAAACTCTGGCTTTAAATATTAAATTGCTTCTGAGGAATTTTTTGCTTTGTTTCTAGCTATTCTGAAAATTACTTTTGAAAGAGGAAGTGCTTTGCTATTAGGATTGTCTTTTTCATATCACTGATGTAGAAGCCTGGAGACTTATGAAATAGCTAGATTATACCCACCACGTTCCCAAAAGTAGTATTTATATTCTAATACAATGTTTTGCATTGAGGGTTTTATTTCAGCATCATCTAAAATGTTGTCTGAGGTTCTGGAATAAGGCAAAGCTTCCTGGGTGGCTATTGGTTGCATGGAGAAGAAAAATATGTTTGAGTGCAATTTATATAAACCAGGCACCTGAAAAAATGAGGGCATAACAGAAAAGTAGGAAGAGAATTAGAGATGAACTGGGGTCATCAGCACAGTGCAGAGATTATGCTGAGTTGTGTGAACATAACACAATTATTAATACTTTTCAACTAAAGAGCAGAGCATTTAAAGCTTTAAAACATTTAAAATTTAAAAAAAAAAAAAGTAGGCATCCAATTTGAGAGGTAACTGTATAGAGAGGTAAAACAGCTAACATGTCCCTTTAAAAGAAAGTTTTGTTACTTTTATGTCCTGGCTGAAATGAAGATATCTGAATAGAAAACCACAATATGCAGAATGTATATGCGAGTTTTTATTATTTTTGGCCATTCTAGTCAGCACCAAATAAAGAGGGGCATTAGTATTGACATCCTAAATCAAAGCTCCTATCTGCTGAGTCTCTTAGATTCTTTAACACAAGAAAAAGATGTGCCACTAGGCACAGTGAACAAGTCTGTAACATATTA
Source organism: Erithacus rubecula (assembly GCF_903797595.1). Lineage (NCBI taxonomy): Eukaryota > Metazoa > Chordata > Aves > Passeriformes > Muscicapidae > Erithacus > Erithacus rubecula. The sequence goes on from NW_027635944.1 coordinate 2,097,051, forward strand.
ATTCTTGTTTTTGCTTCCTGAGAGTGATGATTTGTATAAATGCTTGAGTTTGAGGCAGTGTATTCATTCAACAAACATCTCTGGATTATAAATGTTTGGATTATTAGGAGTCTTGTTTGCATGTACCCAGTCAGTCCTTTGTGAGTTTTGCAAGATGCTTGGTCTCAGAGGTATCATGCATTGAAACTTCAAAACATCCTCACAGAACAAGGATTTCTCTTTATTATTTCACCTTACTTGTATTGCAAAAAAAGAAATTCAAAAGTAACACAAAGCTGCCATTATAAATCTACTGTCAGACACAAAAGGCAAATCACATGTTTCTCTGCTGAAATGAATCTTATTCAATTAAACCCTCTCTCCCCAAACAGGAAGAAAATGAAAAAAATCTAGAGGGAAACAGAGAGATTCTCCGACACATCTTGGTTCTTAATCTGTGCTGCAGCTGGGTTAGAGCACACTTCTCTAATGTTAGAGGACTGTGAGGAAAAAGTGTCATTTCCCCTCAGATAAACATCCAGCATACAGAGGGAAATATTAAGATTTCAAAATACTAGGATTTGTAGCCAGAACATTTTTTGAATATTTCTGGTAATTGGACCTGATTGGAAGGAGCTGCAACTCAGTCTCGACTGTGAAGGATTAAGAGCAGGACTTTTTTTTTTTTTCTTTCTTTGTATTTGACATGGATATAAGAATAACCTAGAAGATTATTAAAGTTGTTAATTTAATATAAAACTAAAAAGGACCAAATCCCACGTGTAAAATAAGAGCCAAAGATTTTAGATACAAACTTCAGACCTTTTAATAATGTTTAATACCCTTTTAATTAATGATTATGTCAGAGATAGTTCTCTAAGTTCAAAAACAACAGGTGTAAAGAGGCCAAAAATTATTTGAAAGGGGTCAGTCTCAATTAATTTAATATATTTTGTGTAGACTTTATTCATATGTATGGATTGGAAAATGTGAGGTGCTTGAAGTGAAGAAGGCATCATTGAAATGAAAATAAAACTCAATAAGATGGCATTTTTTTTATTTAAAAATTTTTTTTTTCCTGTTTGTTCTTTTGGAATACTTTGGAAATCTCTTCCAAGTAGATGAGTTGATGAAAGTCTGACAACTGTCTCAATATTAGGAAAGGCCAGGACTGAGAAAAACATGTAGTGTAGATTCTATGACATCAAACTGTCTGCAGGGTTAAAGCAGGTTCAGGCAAGGTCACACCTTTCTCCTGAAAAGGCTTTAAAAGAAATCCACCCCACACCATGCTACCACAAACCATCACAAAATCCACATCAATACATTCTGTGTAATGAAAGCATCAATTCACAGCCTGAGATTCTTTGTAGATTTCTCTTGAAATCTGAAACCAAACCCACAAAACCAGCTGCTGAGTTGGAATGACAGCTTGAGAAGAATCAGACCACAATCATGTGTTAATTCTGCTTTTCACAAATTTGTTCAAGATAAAGAATTTCTCCTGTTTGTTGTATCATGACTTAAGGTAAGAAAGTAGCTTGGGGTATTTTTATTTTTAAGTTTTTTTAATTTTAAAATTTTTATATTTTCCCCTCTAGAGTCTTGTCTATGGAGCAAGAAACCCAGGACTTGCTCAGAGAAGTGCAATCTGTAAAAAATCATATTTAAATGTTTTCCTGCAATAGATCTTTTTCTGGGATGGCTGGAATATGCATTTTTTTCCTAGGCAGCTTTCACTAGAAGAGTTTTTTTCATACTAATGCCAATTTTGTTCTTGCTTCAGCTTCCATTGATAGGTTAGCACACAATTCTGTTGATATCAAGTACCATCCATGATACTCTCTTCACACAGGCAAGCAAGCCACTTCTCTTCTTGCACATCCCAGATTTGCCTCATTTTTCAGTGTTTTCTCAATTACAGCACCTCTCATCCCAGTAGATCCTAAAGCACCTGCCAGATTAACACCCCCTGATATACCAATGACTGCATTACTCATAAAAGTAGCATGAGATTTTTAACTCACTCTCATAGCAGGATTGACAAGGCAACTTTGTTTTTTAACTAATGTTTTTAATTGGGCATACACTAGTTGTTAGGGTAGGATTAATTGTGAGCATATGAGCATTTTTTTATTCACTATTTTGTTGGTTGTTTTTTTTTTTTTTCCCAAAAAGAGAGAATCTCAAGTCTTTGCTATGATAAAATTCACATTAAGAGTTGACACTTGCCTTGAATTTATAAAGGCCTAAGAACACTTAAAGGAGGATTACATTACAACAGTGTGTCTTTGTGACAGTCAAATTTGTGCAAGTTGTGTACTCCAGAAGACAGTAAGTTTGTATGATAACTGGATAAATAAGAACATCCATTCAACCTCAAGTGCTTGAAAAAAAAAAGATAAGAAAGTGGAAAAAAAATGCACTATAATCGTTAAGTTTTGTGGAAAGGAAGAACAACCTCTTGAAGGCTGATCTTTTTTTTTAAAGGTGTGCCTGAAATTAGCCTTTTCATGATTGAGGAGAGTTGTCTCTCAAAGCTTCTATACTCATTTAAGTATGGACAGGTCTGTAGGACAGAAGTTTTACACCAGGAAGAGGAGACCAGTGTGACACACCAATTTATGAGCTGTGACCAGCATGTGAAATATTGAAGTACCCCATCCAGCTGCATTTTGAATAAATATGTTTATGTATATGGTGCTAGTATTAGTGTTTGGTATGAAAAAATTACCGAAGATAGGAAGGACGAGGGAGTTTTTGGTGAGACTGGTGAACAGGAAACTTCATGATCATTAATCAACAGTGTACACAGAGATAAAAAAAGAGCAGTAAGACAAGGAGGACAGCTGTGTTGCCTTTTGAAGATTGACAATGGTAATTAAGGCATGTTCCCTTTGCAAAGTTTGAGATTCCCAATCTACATCTAATAGTCTTTTGCTGGAAGATGTCATTCCCTACAGTACAGGTGTGGGCGAATGCTCCTAATTTGCTCCAGCATGGAGTCCGTGGTGTCACCCTGAACTCCTCAAAAAGGTGAGTTAACTCAGGGGCTACTGTAGTGAATCAGGATTAGCTCATCTACCCTGAATATCTGACATAGGTGGAACTGTGTCCAGCCCTCAGACAGCAACTACTGAAGTGGAGTGACTCCTGTAGCCACAAAAGCATCTTCTAAGTCTTGGAAATCATTGCATGCAAACCCTTGATATCAATCCATGGTATCTTGTGGAAATAATTTTAACCACAATGTAAGTGTTAAGCAAAGAATACTTTATGCTTAGATAATATTCCACTATCCGGTCATAAAACTCTAAATAATGTTCAAAATCATTCATACATATTTTGTAAACTTGTTAATATTAACTTGTTCATTAACATTGCCTAGACCAGAAGGCATGATGCCAGGCATGGAATATGGATGGTAAAAGGCAGAAGTCTTGGGATGGAAAAACCATCAAGGAAAAGCTGTAGCTCTTTCAGTAAGCCCCTTACTTGGCCTTGATTTTCAGAGAGAAAGTGACATGGATTTGTGGGGCAAGCTTCTAAAACCCTTAGCAGTAGGCTAGAAATCCTACCAAATTCTTCAGAAACAAAACTAATTTGTTTCAAGAATGAGATTATTGAACATATCAATGAAACAAGGCTGATAAGACTCTTCAGTGCATCTGTTGCCTAATTTCAGGTTATATCCCAGAGCCAAAGATTAGACTGATGTAAAGTTTGGAAACTACAAAAGGAATGATTTCTATCAGAATGCCATAGACATACATGCCTTGGTCTGAAAACCACGGGGAAAATTTCTGATTTTTTTTTTGGATGTTGCTTCTTGGTGTATCCCATGTGTATCCTGTCCTAAAAGTGAACATTTGACCATTCCATAAAATTAACATTTTCCTTTAAAATTCATTGACCAAAATAAAGGCTATTTAAACAGCATTTAAGTACATTTAATAAAGGAATTAAAATTTGCTTGGGACTAACAGGACAAAATACTTAAGCTTTTAGAAGAAGGTTGGCATTTTTAAAATTAAAAAAACGAACGAAAGGATTTATGTGAAGTTATTAGTCTAAAGGTAGTTTTGGATAAATTCCCTGTATTTTAATAGCTGTTCACTTTACATCAAGTGTGACATACTCTTTTCTGATGAAAGTAGGAAGTTTTCTCTTGAAAAATGATGTGTCTTATAAGTAGTAAGAATTAAGCAATTTTATCTATGGCAGAGTAATATAAAACATTTTTACCATGGATTCATTGAAGATACAAGGACAAATAATAACCTTGGTATGTCTATTATAGCACTTATTTAAAAAAAAAGAAAAAAGAATAAAGGAAGGAAAGGGTTTCATATTTGAATTATTTCTATGTCTTCACATGAGGAAGAAAATTTATAAACATATGTGGATAAATGTTTAGGAGTAGGATGATGTTAATATGTTTGAAAGTATTTTGAAAAGAAATATGAAACTAAGTAGCAATTTGCATAATTTGTAGAGCCTTCTTGCTCCTTTTTAGTAATAAAGGGATATATATATTTAATTTTTATATTTGAGCAAAAAATTAATGTTGCTTTGCTAATTTGCTAATGATTCATAAATTAGCAACTAATAACACTGATTCTAAACAAATAACAAATAGAAAAGACTTATTCTCATATATGCAACATTGACTATTTCAAAATTAATATATAAAACCTTTGCCTGTCTGAAGAAACAACACAAGTGCAAATCCTGTTCAGTGAAAGCAGGTAAGAAACCTGTTGAAACTGATGGAACTATTTCCAAGAAGAAATGCAAAAAAGGATTTGACCCAGGCACATAATTTAAAAATGATCTGAATGCTGTCCATGCAGGTGCAAAAGACAAATAGATACACTCAAATATAGACATCCAGCCTACACTTCACACCTCTTCCATTTAATATTGTAATTTTTATTTGCTATTTAGTTTTTTTTGAGGGGGTGGATGACAGGGTGAGAAAGAATTTGAGGAGTATTTCCACATTGAGGTAGGGAACCTGACCATCCTCTCAGTGAAAGGAAGTTTATGGGCTACAGTTTTGGATTTGTTTTCTTCAGTCTAGACTTCTAGTTGATCCTACTTTTAGAACTGATGTACAGTATTAAAGCCTGGCACAGAGCCACTGATATCATAAATATCTCTGCTAGCTCTAGCAGGGAGCAGTTCCAGGCTTGGAGCTATTTTCAAGATTGCACAATTTCTTAAATTAGGAAAAAGGAAAATAAATTATTTGGGAATAAGCTTGGCAATCAAAGACTGAGAGGTTTTATTAAAATGATAACAAAATTCTTGTCATCAGCTAAAGCCCTTTCATCTTTATGTGAATACTAACCAGAGAAATTATGCTTTTTTCCTTTCACCTGAAGAGAATGAACAGAAACAAACATACTTCTCAAAAGAAAGGCAGAACTATTTTATCATCAAGACACTAATTAAGATATCTCCTCCTGTTCAGTCTATTTTGCTGGGTTGAATTAAAGCCATTACATTAAATTGAATGTATTTTACGTTTTTACGGAGGAAAAAATCATAAGATGCTGTTTATTTGCTGCATTTTCTATGCATATGTGCTTGAAAATATAAGAAATAGTGGGCCAGTTTTTCACTTTGATTATGAAATTCACAAACAGCACTGAATTTTTTTGCATTCTGAAGGAAAGGTTATCAGATCATTATAATACTAAGCAGTATTACATTTTAGTTGATAATTTCTGAAAAGTGCTCACTTTTGGAAACAAAACAAAACAAAACAAACAAAAAAAGAAACCACCAACTTGAGATTTTTTCTGGCAACAGTTCTGAAAAAAAAAAATATTTATATCAACCCCCTCATCTAGATTCTTAGACACATCACTGCTTAAAATGCAGTCACCTGACAAAACCAGTTCTAATTATTACCCCCTTGGGCTAACATTTTTCAGAGTGACTGGCTAAAGTGCACTCCAGCTCATAATTTTTATCTCTGACAGTGGAAGACATAACCTAGTTTCCTCTAATGCAAAAGTCTCTAATCTAGAGGGCAAGACCCTTTTCTGTATAACTTTGAAGGGAGAAAATGCAATTTGAGCAGAGGGAAATTGCCCACATAGTTTGATAGTTCTACTGTTCTCATTTTTTTTCTCCAGGATTAAATGTCTTGTTTTATTTTATGCTAAATTATGACCTGGCTTAGACTTGTACATATTCTGCACCACATATTGGGGATTTTGTATACTCTAAAAACAAAGGGACCTAGAAATGTGGTCTAATTTTCTTATTTACATTTTAGTCATTAAATTTGCCAGATTTCCTCATGGGGCTAAGAATATTTTTTTCTTAATAGATAGTCCTTGCTTCAGCAAGTGGCACTTGCAAACAATAAGCTTCATTCACCTCTGGGTTAATCCAGTTGTGTATCAGCACAACATGATTGATTTCATATTGGTGTAATGCAGTAGTGAATCAGGCACCAAGGTTTGAAAACAGAGCAGTACATTAAAATCTACATTTGTATCCTGACACACTGGGTAGCAGACTTTCAGATGGGCTTCATCCCAATGTTGTTTCCTTGCAGCACATTTTTCAGCACAAAAATAAAATAATAATAATAATAAAAAACCATCCACAATTTTGTGCTCATGAACACCACAGGGAACAAAAATTAGAAAGTCTCTTGGATAGCGAACTCCCTGAATTATACATGTACCTACCTAAATTATACATGCAATTGAGTAGTTAGATGCTTAACTACTAATATTTGCAATAGAGGGTACCTGTCAAAATCTGGGGCTCGATGTGCAAACTCAACTGCTAACAGGCTCTCAGCTGAGATGAGCAGATATGCTGGTGTTCACAGAGGGGGCTGCCTCACTCCAATTAGCACCACCCAAATGTTTCAGCCTTCCCTCCCCCTGACATCAGGGACACTACTGCATCCTTCCCCAGCTGAGCCTGACCAGAAGGATTCCTGCCAATATTTGGAGAAATGAATTAACCTTTTTCTCCTTTTTTTTTTTTGGTTCAGTTCACATAGGTAGTGGCTGAATAATAAATTGTCCTCAATCTTATAAAACCAAAAATGCTGAAGAGTTTCAAATGCTGGAAGAGTTGATTTTTTGCTGTGTTTTTATTAACAGTTTTTTTTTTTCTCCCAGCCTAAGAACCACCTTTTCCTTTCTAGCTTGACAGCTGCTGGTTAACACCTTTTTTTTTTCCTTTTTCTTTTTTTTCCAGCTGGCAGGGCAGCAGGGTGAGCATGTTTGTGGTTAGCATGCATTGCTTTTGTGAGCAATGGGGGCACATAACCCTCACAACTTGTATATCTTCCATCACTTTGAGGGCTACTTGGAAATACCAGTGGTGAAAGTACTGTCCAAATAAAAGACAATCAAAGCTATCTTTTAATAAAAGCCCAATTGCTTCAGTGATTATGTTAGTCCACATTCTTCTTTAAGCTGGACTCAGTATTTTTTAAAATGCTGATGCTCAACAGAGTTTTCAGTGAATTACAGTACTTTGTACTGGTGAGTCAGTGCTGGATGAATGGCCTCCTTTGCCTTTTTTAAGGACAGAGAATGAGTGAATGTGAGCAGGGCAAATACTGGCCTGAGGCCATAATAACCAGAAAGCCTAAATCTATGAAAATCTCTTGGGTTCAGATTCTGGGCAGAGAGAATTTTTTTTATTTTGCATACATTCTTTTCTGTGTATGCTCATCTGTTTGCAGGATCTCAACCTACAATTGCGTAGAAGATCACAGTATTTTTTATCATCTGAGCTTCAGGCTGAAATTGTGACAGGAACAATGACTCTGATGGGTGACTTTGGTTGCCTGGCTAGGGTTTCATAAGACATGGCACATAATACAGCAGCTACTGCATGAGACCATAAAATGTAAGATATTTAGTGGCTAGATTCTTAAATGAGGTTTTTAGAAGAGGCAGCTGAGATGTTGTGTGAGCCTGTGTTTAGCTGAGCAGAGCAATCACAGTAAAATGGCATCTCCCCAGGTATTACACCCTATCAGAAGGTTTCCTTTTAGTTGTGTGGTTAGTGAGGCAAGCAGGGAGAAATAAAGCAAACTATTTATTTTCTACCATCAATTATTACAGCATTAGCAATTAATACTTAAATTACCTTGTTTTCTACATTTTTTTTCCTGCCTATGAGTGCTTGAGCTCATAAAACATCAGAAAAAAATCTAAGGGGTTTCCAAGAAAACTTCTATTCTGAAACAAGCCCATCAATAATCAGCGTGTCTTATACTACTGCAGTCAGATGTATCAGGGATCCTTACTCCTGGCCATGGTGGACCCCTGCAAAGGTCACAGACTTTTTGATGTCACCCTGAACCATCAGTCCTTAGGCATCCTGCTCAGACAACTGTTTGTCAGCCTGCCTAGGGGCAGGAGAAGCCCAATTCCTCTCAGAGTGTAGGACACATTATTAATAGCTGTTAGTCAGTCCTGGTGAGTGGGATTATAATCAGTGAGAAAGGCTTAACATCAGTTCACCAAGACATCTGCCCAGCACTATCTAAGTTCATAATGGTCTGTCCTTTGATATGGATTAACTGATGGCTCGTCCTTCAATGAGGCACAGTGTAAATACTGAAATATCCTTCATAACACTGGTGCTTAAATTCAGACTGACAAATGAGCTGTGACCACTACCTGAGGGAATAGTCGTACAGCAGCTCTTATGAATGGGCAAGGCAAGAACTTCCTATGGGCAGGTCACTCAAATAATCTCTGCTGAAACCCAAGCTCTGAGCAGCAAACGCCTGAAACATGCCCAAATTCCCAGGACGAGCCACCCCAGAGACTCAAGATAATGCAAATTTTGTAATGCTGAACACAGTACGGAACACATCAAGGAATGTAAAGAGCAAGAGATCCATAATCAGCAAATGGTGCTTGAAGGTGTTTCTGGTGTGGCTGGGAAAGGACAGTGAGCAGCATTTGAAGCTTCTTTAGGTGAATGTTAGTCCTTTGCAAAGCATGAGCCTGCATTATTCTCACCTTCTGGCTCCTCCAGTTTGGGCACTGTCACACACTCCCGTGGTGCCAGACTCTTGCCATCCCCTGGTCCCCTGTGTGACCCGTGTTGCTGCTCTTTCTGAGGATCTGCTGTTTGAAGCCCAGTGCTCTTCTGACATGATGCTGTCTCCCTTATGGAGGAGGACAGTTGAACCAGACTCCAGACCAGACTCCACCTTAATATAAATTATTTTTTAGAACAGAACGATCTTGGCACACATACAGTATTTTATGAGAAAGAAGCTCATTAATCACGACAACAAAAAAAATCTACTCTCTTTTTTTTTTTTTTTTCTTTTTTTTTTTTTTTTTTTCTTTTTGGTGTGAGAGCTGTGTAGAAAAGAAAGGAAGAAGCCTTTATAATCATTTGGACAGCATGTAGTTGGATGGAGTAGCTGGGATGACAAAGTGTTTTTGAGCCAAGCCTTAATGGCATGTTGTTTAATGATTGCTGAGGGGAGAAGTGGGAAAAAGTGGATCAGCTGGACAGTGGGGGATCTGCAGTTCACCAAAGCCAGGATTTCATCACAAGTCTGATACAGACAACAGTGTTGACAAATATCTTAAAAATACTGCAGTATTATGTCATTGTTTAGTTGGGAAGGGAGTGAGTCTGTGCCATGGGAGTAATTCACTATATCACCTAAACAACCAAATCATGTAAGTTTTTCATGTGTATGCAAGAGGTAGACCCAGATACTTGAAGAGGAAAAACAATCTTAATATATTTGAACACTTACTGGAAGATACAAAATCCCTGTATTTTCCTAGGGAATTCTTCATTTTAGCTGCACTGTTTCTGAATCGTAGCTATGGTTTAGTAATTTTTCAGCCTGCTACATAACAAATGTCACTGTTACAGATTCCTATTCAAGAGTAGAAAACTGTAATGAGCAGAGACAGTTTATAGGCACAATAGTGTAAAATTGTCTTACTTCTGCAGCAGAGTCACTGATTTGATTGCCCTTTTAACACCTTACCTATTTTTCTTAAATATAAATTACATGCATGAAGAAAATAATGTCGTGTTTGTTTCAGTTAGGTATTTTCTGCTCAGATGCTCATGAAGAAACTGGAAAAGTTCAAGAAGACAGGGCATAAACATGTGCATGAAGTCTGACTTCTTCCAGAAGAAAGCAGAAGTGAAACAAAGAGAAGACACATGCCTAGTTAAGAAGAATATTAAACAAACTTTTGCTCACCTACATAATCCTTATTTAGGAGTGCAATGCAAATAACATCACACTTGCTCATGTGCACACAGGTTGCATGAAATACCTCAGAGTGGCTTCTTCAAACATTCTTGCGGACTGCAATTTTTTTTTTTTTTGGAGCAACCCAAACATCCACATTAAACAAACCTAAACAGGATTCAGAAAATGCAGAGTTCCAACACTTTCCCCCAGGATCAGAGGACCGCTGAGCATTCTTTTTTCAATTTAAACAAAGTAAATGGCATACCCTCCATTAGTATACCCTCCACTAATGGGCACCCCCACTGGGGACATTGTTCAGGCACCACCACGGACAACGTCCCAAGTGCAGCTGGATATGTAAACAAGGACATAATCCCCCTGAAAGAGCACCCACTGTTTGGCAGAGCTCGCTGAGTTGTTAATGCATTGTGCCAAAGCAGTTACAAAGCCGTCATTTTAAAGTTTTATTTGCAAGGTTTTATTAATCAAGAGATTTTCCAGAAATCATTCCTGAAGGAAGGACCTTCCAGAAAGTCACCATTTAGGGGAAGAAGGTTTCCAGATGACTTTTTTTGTATCTGTAGCTTGTCCCTCAGAATAAATCGCAATTTAGTCCAAGTTTATTTGAGACAGAAAACGTACTGCTGTCGAACAATGTAAGGGAGCCTTCCAGGTTTTTATTCTGAATTCTCTTCATTTCTTGTGAGTATAATAACCTTTAAGTTACAGCTTTTCATTAGGCTGGAGATAGTCAAGGTGCTGTACCTTGGCTTATTAGCAATGAATTCAAAACATTAGCAGTTATAAATTAAATATAGTCATCCTGTTCATCTTGTTAATGTACAAACCAATGTTTTTGAGTTTGGTACTCCAAGTAAAGAAAGTTTCTTGGCAGTTTTTTCTGGGAGAATCAGAAAAATGGCAGAATAACATGGCAAGAAAAGATGACATTTTGAAAATCAGATTTCTGTGAGTGTTTGGTCTGATAGAATCCATGATCTGAGATAAAATTGTACCCAGAAGTACTAGCAAGATTTGTTATGGATGTGACTAATCAAAAGCAAATACTAAGCCCTTTTCTTTTTTAATTTAAAAAACTAAGAAATTAAGGAAAAAAGTTTTCTAAATGTATTACATAAGAAAGAAGAGTGCAACAGGGAAAATTTTATCATTGTATAACTTCATTTTAATCAATATTTACGGCACTTACACTGAAAAAGTAATATTTTTCAATAGTAAGTTAGTGCTAGAATTATTTTTTGTGTGTGTGGTTCTTTTTAAAATTTTATTTATTTTAAAATTACACCATATGTTCAGTATGTTTTGGTGGACCAAAAAAGAAATATGTGCATATCTTTTACGTGTACTGTGTTTAGCTTCACTTAAAAATCATTGTTAGCCCTCCATTAAGTGGGTAAAATTTTAAGTGGGTAAAATTTTAGCCATTTGCAATGCTGCTAAACTGGACACTGTTACAAACATTTCTAGATACAGGATCTCTGTAATAATATTATAATATTAATATATTATTGCTATGTATGCACAGAACTGATGTGTATACACAAATTTAATGTGCTCCTGCTGCATGTAGACCCTTGGCCATGATGAACTTGCCACTTAGGCTTGGCTCAGATGAGCATGTTTGGAAGGTCCCATGCTCTGCATTGCTGCAACACTTCAATTTACAACTTTGGTACCTGTTGAGCCCAACAGGTTTGTGTTTAAGCTGTTTTTTTCCAGGAAAATGTAACTGGAAATCCTTATCTGCCATATAAACCTAATCAGAGTTAAGAATTGGAAAAAAAAAAAAAAAAAATGGGGTGTATTGTGGTCTAGCTTGACCCTGACTCTCTTGCTGGAATTCCTTTGCTGAATTCCTTTGTAGCTGAGGTCTTGCTAATACTGCTGCATGTTTACAATTCCACTGCTTCCACAGATCTGTGCAGTGGAAAACATTCCTCTACAAGCTGTCATTTACCTTAAAAGCCTCTGACACCTCAAACACTGCAGTCCCTGGCTGTGCTGTTATTTTCAAAGGAAAGTTCAAAATTCACAAGAGCCCATGCTTTCAGACCTGATGAGGTAGGGCTTGCAACCTTACAGCCTGTGGTCAGGCCAAGTAAAACTAGAGCAAAACCTTTAATTTCTCTGATGTGGTACCTCTTTGTGCTGAGGGGCATCCTGTAGTTGGGAATGGTGAGCCTCTAGTATTGAGATTGACTTGATTTTTACAACTGTCAAACCAGGATTTGATTGGCCAGCTGACCTATCTTCTGGATGAAAGGGCCAGATAAAAGAATTCTTTTTTGTCCAGAATGTTTTCTTCATTTTTGAGACCTGTGTATGGGAAAATACTATTATCACTGATCACAAAATATAGATGTTCTTATGTCACAGCCATTTTCATTCTGTTGTGGCCATGAGAGGTTTTTTATAGAATATTTATGACAGATGTCCTTTATGTGATATTCAATTTGAGAAAGCACTGGTTTTAGTACCAAATACAGACATCTCTGTCATTTCAGATTTTGCTGGCTTTGATTCCCCAGTATAATGATGGTGATGATGATGATAGATATTATAATTTTAAATCAAAGAGATTATTATTTTTCACATCCCTGACATTTCTATTTCTTTGATGATCATGTAGCCACCTTTAAGTATCATAATCTCCCAACACAATGCTACCATTACATATCAATTATTTCAATGCTGAAAAATACCTCCATCTTGGTCAAAAAAATTGAAAACAATGGCTCAGCTGGCAGTGATGTGTCATTTTAGATCAATATCTTCAGAGAAGTTGAGCCATAAGTGAAGCACAGCACCAAACTTACTGTACTGAAGCCACCTGCAAGCAGAGGCTCTGAATCCCTGCATCAGTCAAACTGACTGACTCTGTTTTGGAGTTGGTAAGCATGATAGAGAAGAAAGCAAAAAAACCCAAACCAAAAAAGCAAAAAAAACCCAAAAAGAACCCTGCCACCCCCAAATCAAAGGCAAACACAAAAAAAGAAAATGCATGTTTAAGAGGTCTATGTTCTAATACCTTCCACCTGGAAAAGCCAAAACTTAGTAAAGAGAGGGAAATTAGAAATGTGCCTGTTTTTTCCCCCCAGAGTACAATTGGTGAACTGTGAATTTATAATTTTTACCATGAGGTGCTACATAAAATTGAGAAAAATAGGTATTTTCTACTGTTCTCTTCACCAATGTCAGTTCTTGATGCATTTGATGAGGTTTGGGGTTTGTTTTCTGTACAAGCAGTGGAAGGGTCACATATAACCATTAGAAGCATACCAAGTTTCTGAAAAAAAAAAAAAAATTGGTTTATGTTGGTACCCAAGAAGAGAAATAGTTAAAAATTTTGTCTTCTGTTTAAACAATAATTAACCTCTTCATTACCATAGCTTTCAAGTATTCTATTAGTTGAGGATATAGTGTATCCAGCTGGTTGCTTATATAATCTTAAGGTTTAAATGTATATAGTAGGAGTTTTAGTGTATTTATGATGCATAGTACAAATGTATTTATAAAGTAACTTGTGCAACATATTATACAGTCTTGTTTAACAAATAGCACAGAAGCTTAAGAAGTGGTCCAGATTTTTTGTTTGGAACTTCAGAATAAGTGAAAACACAAGACATTGCCAAGATACCTGATTTCCTGTAGAGATGGCTTACATTGTGAAACATTTCAGTTCTATATGACAAAAAAGTTTGGGGGACTACTGTAGATGAAAGGAGACAGTACCAGAGATCAACTTGGTTTCT